>NW_026706096.1:0-290777 GCF_029867415.1 Vicia villosa
ATTATGAAAGAAGCCAATCTAGACGAAGACGATTGGATTCAAACACGGTTGGACCAGATAAACTTGATTGATGAGAAAAGGCTCGCAGCTATTTGTCATGGTCAGCTATACCAAAAGCGCATAATCAAAGCCTTCAACAAAAAAGTCAAAAGTCAAGCATACCAAACTGGTGGCTTGGTTGTCAAACGCATCATCTTACCACAAGGTGATCCCAGAGGCAAATGGACTCCCACCTACGAGGGACCATTCATAATCAAGAAAATATTCTCCGGCGGCGCCATGTTGCTTACCACCATGGATGGTGAGGATTTCCCACACCCTGTGAATGCTGACATAGTCAAAAAATACTTCTCTTAAAAAGAAAAAAAAAGAAAAAAAAAAGAGAGAAAAAAAAAAAAAGCTCGCTAAGTTGAAAACCTGAAAGGGCAACTTAGGCAAAAAATGAGCGTCTCGGTGGATTGAAAACCCGAAAGGGCGGTCCAGGCAAAAATTAGAGACTAAACAAATACTATCCCGGTAGGCTGAAAACCTGAAAGGGCGGCCTAGGCAAAAGTTAGGGAATGAAGCATACAACTGTGTTCCGTTCAGCTGCCTACTCATCATCAAGATTCAACACCTCAAAGACACCGATCAGTCTAATCACTTTCTTCCAACAAGTGAGGGATGAGATGCTCGAAGACAGATTGGCAATAGCAGAGTTGAAACTTGACTGGATCATTTTCACATAGCTATTTATCTTCATAAATATTTTTCAAAACTTTCTGACAGTTTCCTACTTCTAGGATTGTTGTCTCCCTGTGCTAACCCGCCTATCATGGCTCTTTTCAATGCAGCTCTTTCAAAAAATCACTATTTTCATTTTTTCTGTTTAAATACGTAAGCGTCCCAATGATAATTTTGAATGAACATATGCATTTGAATATGATTGATGTTTACCAGGAAAAACAGGAATGGCATTCAGGAAATGTCCCGATCATCTGGACATCATTCCATCAGAAGGAAATCACCAAGGGAAGCGCATTTCTCAGCAAATTCCTCAAAAAGATTTTCTCTTCAAAAGAAGTCTTATTCCCCAGCAGGGTTGTTCCAGATTACTATCTTCAGAAGGTGTGATCCCCGCACCCGGACTTGGTCAGATAGTGCATCGGAGGATTATGCATCTTCCTCATTCCCATTTGAAAGGGCATCAGAACTTCCAGTTACCTTTGATTCCCCAAACAGTAGTCAAAGATCCTTCAACGGGATACTCGGGTTCTCAAAGAATTTCCCCAGACGAGGGTACTCAAGCAAGACAAAAGATCATCAACGATCACAATACATTCATGTCCAGCTGACTAGTGGGAATTTATTTTTCCAATTAGAAGCTTGACATCACATTCATACATTACACATTCACATACATTCATACATCACACATTCATATTCACATTCATACATCATGCATCATGCGCATATTCATACGCATATTCATACACAGCATAACATGCATACTTCTCCGGGAATATCTCACATTACATGCATCATAAACATTGCATATCACTAACTTGATTTTTCAGGTAGGCAGATATCTTCAACAAAGATGTTCTCAATCACATGCCGTGTTCACCTGAATTCCATGAACGGTTCTCTCAGATATAATCAAGCCGAAGATTCATTCTGATCACTTATCAACTCAAAAACAGGCATCACAGATCTAAAGCGATACCTCAGACGGTTCCAAAACGATCTAGCATCACAGATCTAAAGCGATACCGCAGACGGTTCCAAAACGATCTAGCATCACAGATCTAAAGCGATACCTCAGACGGTTCCAAAACGATCTAACATTGCAGATCTAAAGCGATACCTCAGAGACGGTTCCAAAACGATCTAACATTGCAGATCTAAAGCGATACCTCAGACGGTTCCACAATGATCAACTTTCAAAATCTAAAGCAGAAAAAACTTTGGACAAGTTCCGTAGCAATTATCTTCCAAGACTTAAAGCGGTAACCTTGGACGGTTCCGAGACAGTCAACACAAAGACTTTCAAATCCTTCATCAAGATATAATCAATGGATTCATTCTGATGAACAAACCCTCAACCCATTTACCAGGTGGCATCTGAAAGCCCATCTCAGGTAATGTTTCAATCTGCCAACAACATTTCGCAGACGACGTTCAAATGCAACTTCCAACATCTCTTCTGATCAAGGTAAGTGCAAATTTTCAGGGCATCTAAATATTCAATCATCTTCTACCTTCAGATTTCAGACAATCTCTTCAGGTTTAAGAAGATTGAATAGGGGCAACTGTTATACCCCAAAATTTGCCCACATATTTTTCAAGAAAACTCCAATCTGAAAATTAAGAGTCTCATATAATCATGGATTTTTATTTCAACAAATATCCTGACATATGAAATACTTAGTTTTTAGAATTTTTCTTATACAGTAATTTGGCTTGCAGTTGAATTTATTCTTACGCAAACGCCAAATACTATTCATTACTTCACACATGCTATTTATTTATTTACAGATAAATAGTACTGACACAATTGGTACAGAGTTAAATCTTTTTGCAGGCGCAGAATCAGGAAACTCAGACTGTACTGGTAACAAGTAGATTATTATTATCTTTTGTTTCCCACTAATTGTTGTACTATATTCCATTATTTGCAAAAATCTTTTCAAATCTCTTTTTCAAAAAATCAAATCTCTCCTTTTTCCAACACTATCATACACTTTCTTTCAAATCTTACTTCCACTCAAATTTTCCTTTTGTACGGAATCACATCATTCCCCAACGTCTCTTTCCTTCTTTCCATTCTATAAATACCTTTCATTTCTTTCATAAAAATCTCACATCAAATTCCAATTCATCTTTCAAATTCCTATCTCATATCTATTTTCTCTTCTTCCCTGACAAGAATGGCAAAGTGGATAGAGACACTGTTTCTTACAGTCATCACCATTGCTACGGTGATCATGACTTTCTTCTGCCTGCATAGTCCTGAGGAGTGTGGACCTGCAATGGTTATGCTCCCAATCATCTACATGTTATTGTTCATAGCATGGGTTATCAATCGTCATTCTTAAAATTTGCCGTATTTCTTATTTCTTAAATGTACCGTTTATTCGTCGTACTGTTCAATATAGTATGTGATATTTGTACTGTCAGTATTAAATGTTGTACTATTTGTCATAATATTGCTTAGTTACTAAGATAATATTTTGTGTGTTTTCTGCCAGTCAAATATTCCTATTTCTGTGCATTAAATGATTTTCAGGGTTATTATCGGTAATTTTGCCCGCATACCGTAAATATTAGTTATTTATTATGTCTGTGTTTTTCTAACAAGCCATGTAAATAAACTTTCATTTTTCACATAAAACAAAAACAAAAAAAAAACAACAAAAAAGAAAATTAACTTTGACTGTTGGTTTTTCACTCTAACTGCTATGTCAATACCTGAACAGTCAGTCGACAGCCAAGCTGCTGGCAGTACAATTCTCAGTGTTTTGTACCATCAATCAAATCAATCTTTCACAATTCAAAATTCCAAGATCTTTGTGTTAGAAGTCTTCTGAATATCACGCGATTAGCAGAGACTCAACACTGCACAAAAATCAGGTACGCTTAACTGTCTCCTACACAAACAGTCCCTATCAGGGTTTTTCTTGTTTTACAGGAGCAACAAGTTTTTGAGAGCTCAAATGGATTTCATACACATCCATATATCTCAAAGTACCATCATACAAATTTTCAAACTTCAATTCACTCAGACGCACCGTCAGCAGCTCAAACAGTCAACAGACGACCCGTTTGACCAAAAAAGTCAACAGACAGTCAAAAATGAAATTTTTTGTCAAAGTCCATATTTTGTCAAAGGATTCATCATTTGATCATTGGATGATCATAATTCATCAAGGAAAGATCAAAAATCAACAAAACCCTAAGATTCAAAATTAGGGTTTTTGCCTGAAAAGTCAACTCAACTTTGACTGATCATAACTCTCTCATCCTTCATCCAAAAAATTCAAACCAAAGCTTGTTTTGAAGGAAATTCAATTATCTTTCAAATGCCATTGATCCCATGGTCATTGGATTCACCATTTGAAAAATATGATCAAAGACATTACAGGTCATTTTCAAAGTCAACAAAAAGACACTTTTTTCAAAAGGACACACAAGGAGCTTCAAAAATCATTTTGACATGAGACCAAAGACATTGGTTAGAGGACTCTTTGAGGTTTCTAAAAAGTACAAGATCTCCTTCATATGACAAAAATTGAAGGATTTACACCTTGTTGAAGTTGGCTAAATTTTGGGAAAATGCATGAAATCAACATTGTTCAAAATTGCATTTTTTCCAAATGGGGCCAAGTTTTCAGCATTCAAACATCATTTCCATGTTACTATGGGCCTCCCACGACCAAGACTAAGCCCATACCTTTTTTTTATCCATTTTTGCATGATTTTATCTTATTTTAAGATTAAAATTAAAAGGAAAATGCATGGATAATGGTAGCTTAACTTCCAAGCATGACTCACCTCAAAGAATCTTCATCTTTCTGCAGAGAATTGAAGGACAAGGCAGGTGCATTGAAGGCAAGATGACTTGGTCAAGAATTCAAGCTTTTTTATATTAAAAAAATGCAAAGTTTCAACAAAGGCAACTAGCTGCAAGTTAGCTTCAATTCTAAGCACACATAGCTTATAAATAAGCTATCATAGTTCAGCAAACAGAGAGAGACAAGTTCAGAAGCAAAGCTAAGCATAACACCTTTGTAATCACTTGAAAAAAATTCAAAGAAAACTCAAATTCGAATTTGTAATTTCTGCTCATTTCAATACAAACTAAGCATTCATACACCTTCCTTGAACATCACTGAAACTATCTCAATCAATTACAAGCCTTGAAGCTCACTGAATCGAGCTACACAGGTCAAAAATTGTTCAAACTAAAATCAATTCGTATCTGGCTATTCACACATGTTTAACAAGATGTAGACATACTATTGAGTTTGGTTTGAGGTGTAGATCATTTCTGGAGCTTTAATTAAGTTTTAGATGCGTATACACGAAACCACCATTTTAGGGTTCTCCATCCCAAAATTAGGGTTTTCTAAATTAGGCAAAATTACAGGTTCTGAATAGTACCATTGAGTTCGCATGAACAATACGAACTCAACCATACCATCGCGCAAAATTTATACTCACGTTTGCTTGTATTCGCTATTATTACCAGGTGTAAAAGATTGGGTTTTTTACACCACCTGCAAATGAACGGTGTAAAAACCCATCTGAAGGTTGAAGATGATGCGTGGCGCCCTCTGATTCGCTGGGAGGCGCGCGCGTGTTTTTAAACTGACTTGGAATTCAGTGTTTTGCAGGTGTTCCACGTGTTATGGTCCCTCACCATCTGGGCCTTCTGATTCATCCATCAACTCATCCAACGCGCCAGATCACTCTTCCCCACCATGCTCCCTCACTGATTACCACACAGGATCAGTATCCTTTTATTTTCTATTTTATTTTCTATTTTATTTTAATTTCTTTGTTAAATTAATTAAAAATAGTTTTAAAAATCCAAAAAATACACAAAAAATATTTTTAGACTTCTAAAATAATATATTATTTTCTGAAATAAAAATATTTTATTTTTCTTCAAAATTTCAATATTTTGCATAATTAATTAGTATATATTTATATATTTGCTTTTTAATTATTCTAACCAATCAAAAAAATCATTAAAAAATTGTTCTTTGTGTTAAATATTGTTTATATATTATAAACTAATTTTGTACATATTTTGAATAATTTTCTTTTTAAGTTTTAATTATTTGTATAATTATTTGCATAATTATGTTTTAATTAACTTAAATCAATTTCAAATCAATTTCAAAAAATCCAAAAAAATTAGTTTTGTTTTAAAATTAATTGACAAATATTTTTGTACATATTTTAAACTTAATTTCTAGGTTTAAATCTATTTTTATCTTTTTTCTTCATTTTAATTTAATTAATCATGCATTAATTATAATTAAAATAAATCATAAAAAATCCAAAAACATGCCTTTTATTTTTCTTGCAATTTAAAATTCCTAGATAAATGTATAGGATGTCAAATTCATGTAAATAGGCTAGTTTACATTTCCCGCACAATCGATGTAATAGCGTAGATTTACTTTCCGCACTTTACATTTCCGCACTTTAAATTTCCAGCAAATATAAACTGCGTGTATGTCGAAGATAAAATTGAACCGTTAGATCACTAACTTCAAAGATAAATATCTGAATCCAATCACAATCACACTTGCACCTCTTCAGGTAATCCCTTCTCATTCTTTTCAAAATCAAAGTCAAAATTCCACTGTTTTGAGTACAAAATCGAACCTTGCTTTTATATCCGGTGAAAGGATAGATTTTTAAAGGAAATAGGATAAAGACCTTACAACTCAGGGTAGACCTCCTAGTTTGCTTGCTCAAATCAAAACAAACAAAATTCTCATACACTGTTGATTTTTCAAAACTTTCAAAAAAGACAATACTTTGTATACATCCAAACACGGGTTATTACAAAGTTAACGTTCTTTTCAAAACATCTTTCGAAAGATAAACAAGCATTTTGTATACATCCACACACGGATCATTACAAAATTCAAATTACAAAGGTATTTGAAACCACATATGAGCAATTTCAGAGCAATTGAAAAGTGATCGAAAAACAAGTGAGCTAAGCAAACTTAAGAGCCCATGGATAACCATGGATACAAAGGGTGCTAACACCTTCCCTTTGTATAACCTACCCCCTTACCCAGAATTTCTTAAAGGTCTTTTTTCTGTTTCTTTTATAAACCTTTCCTTAATTGGATAAAATAAAAGGTCGGTGGCGACTCTGTGAATTTTCAAAAATGCGAAAGCATTAAGCGACAAAAAAGAGTCAGTTCACGTATCTCTACAGATCAGAGGTATGGCCCGGTATTTAAAAAAAATCGGAGGTCCACACACTCCTTTAAATGTTTGTGGTAGAATAGTACAAATACCTCTCTGTAAAGATGATTTCATGTCTCTTTACTGTAAACAGAGATTTAATTCCAAGCTTCAACCTTGAGCTTCAAGCAAGGCACCAAAAACAATTAATTTCCCTAGTTAGTTCCCCGAACTACATTAAGCTCTGACTTCCACTAGGGATATGTAGGCATGAGGTTCACAAGGAATCTCAGCGAGCTAATAAAATACCAAAAATAGTCAGTCTGTCTATCTGTCTGTCTTTCTTTAAATCAATTCAATTCTCTCTCCTAACACAAAGGAGAAACTTTCCCAATCATTAGCAGCAAACACAATCACAAATGACACAAAGAAGGTTCCTGTAGAGTACTACAAATATGTAGGGTGTTTAAACCCTTCCCTATGTATAACCGACCTCCCGGACTCCAGAATTTCTAGTCTAGGTGAAATCCCCACACTTAGCAAACTCCTAGGGTTTAGTTGAGATCTTTTTTCCCCTTTCCTACTCGTAGGACAAATAAGAAAGTTCGTGTGATATCGTAGGAAGAACTGAAATAAAATTCATCCCACCACGGGCGCATTCTCCTTCCAAATTTCGCGTGAAGGGTTTAGCGTGCCGTCCTCCCAAGTGAAACGGGGAGGTAAAGAAAACGACACCACAGAAAAATGGCGACTCTGCTGGGGATATAAGTGTTAAAAACCTTGGTTTTTCATCCAAACCAATGGTTGACCTGTTGCTGGTCCAGCCCCAATGAGGAATTAGGGATGCCAAATTCCCCCTCAAACAAGAGAGGTCCTGCCTAACCTCTGTGTCATATCATGTGTTTGCTGCATTTATATTTGTTTATTTTGTTTATTCTGTATCGGGAAAGGGCTTGATTCCCCCTTGTGGTGAGAAATCCTATACCCGGATTTGAGTGCAACATAAGATAGGATGGAGGATGTCTTCCCGGTGAAGGCCCTCTAATCTTGGTTTCCAAGTCTACTCTTGGGATTTGCCTGGCTGGTTGTGATTAACTGCGCCACTGCATTCCGAGATGGATTTGTACCAGGAGGACCTAGAAACACATTAACCCCACTTAAAGCCTTTTTTTTAGGACGTAGAGCGGTGATTACGGAAGTAATTGTCACGCAGATACTACACTCAGAGAAAACTCTCTTATAGATACCAATCAACGTATCTTTAAGGTTCTGAGACCCCTAGAACCCGTTCTACAGGTACAAAAATCCTTAACCTTAGTTTACCATTGGGGCGGGGTTTGCGTTTGGACTTCATGACCACTATACCCTTCAACGCCATGTTTGTTTAAAACTCTTGTGTGTGCATTCATGCATTCATGCATCATCCATTAATAAACAACTAAAAACAAAAAGAGTCTTTCGAGTCGTTTTTCAAGGAAACTAAATAACAAGCGTTTTGAACTTCAGAGAAAGAGAGAAACGGAGAAAGGACTTAAGGATCTATACCATGGATTACGGAAGAAAGAGAGCTAGGAAATACACCTTCAAGATTCCCCAGGTCGAGGAACTGGGAAAGCTCGGAAAACTGGTGGTCAACCCCCAGGCTTTCAAGGAGAAGTATGGAAAACTTCTGCCTTTGCTCAATACCAACATGGTGGATGGGATCCTTCCCACCTTGGTACAGTTTTACGATCCAACGTATCACTGCTTCACCTTTCCAGATTATCAGCTCATGCCTACGTTAGAGGAGTACTCTCGTCTGATTGGAATACCCGTGTACGCGCAAGATCCGTACTCCGGATTAGAAAAGAATCCTGATGACGTTATCATTGCTGCAACTACTCCTTTGAACGTAGTCGACATCAGAACTCATATGGTGAGTAGAGGAGGAATTCAAGGATTGCCCTCCAAATTCCTGTTTGATCAAGCTCGGTACTTCGTCAGCATCCAAGATATGAGCGCTTTTGAGGAAATCTTGGCTTTGCTTATCTACGGATTGTTTTTGTTCCCTAACATTAACGATTTCGTCGACATCAACGCAATTAAGATCTTCTTAATTGGAAATCCAGTTCCAACCTTGCTTGCGGATGCTTATCACTCTGTGCATTCAAGAAACCTGCAGCGAGGAGGATTAATCACATGCTGCGTACCGTTGTTATACGAATGGTTCGTTTCGCACCTGCCAAAGTCTAGCACTTTCTGGAACATGAGGGATGGCCTTTACTGGTCACAGAAAATCATGTCTCTCACTCATACAGACATTAATTGGTGTAGTCCTGACAACGACGAAACCAAGATCATCTTCAGTTGCGGAAGTTTCCCCAACGTACCCCTTATTGGAACTAAGGGAGGAATCAGTTACAATCCAGCTTTAGCCCGTCGTCAATACGGCTATCCCATGAAAAATATTCCAAGTAACATCCAATTGGAGGGTCTGTTCTTCAAGAACATCGACGATCATGGCAACATGCTGAAGAAGGAAATTGTCCAAGCCTGGCGTCTTGTTCACAGCAAAGGGAGAAGATTGTTAGCAAAACATCTTTGCATCTCCCAGGATCCTTACCTTCAATGGGTACGCGTCAGAGCATTCAAGCTCAGGATGCCATATCAACATCAAGAACCTATTCCCCTAAGGGAACCAATTTACCTTTTCTCCACCGATGTTGAAAAACTGCAAGCGGCATTAAACAAGGTATGCCAAGAAAGGAATGCTTGGAGGAACAAGTATCGAATTGTCAACACGGAAAATGTTGAAATTCAAAACATCCTAAGAAGGAAGGATGAGTTACTTGAAGTACTCGATCGACAAGTGACACAAACGTCACTTTCTCATCATATCCCTCCTGCTTCCTGGATCATCGATCAGCTCACGTCAGAGAACGCTCAGCTCAAGAAACAGAAGAAGATGTTAGAACGTGAAGTCGGCTCATCATCGAAGTTTTAGAGTCCTTTCTCTCAGTTTCTCTGTATTTCCATTTTCAAAGTGTGTAAAAAAACGGCGTTTTCGCTTAATTAATAAAAGTTTGATGTTTCATAACGTAATTATGGTGTTTCCTTGAAAAATGATAACTTAATTGCATATCATACATCGCTTTAGTCGTACGCACTGACACGAGAATTGTCGCGGATCTAATAGTCACTTTCCTTTCTCCAGAAAGAGAGGAGGAGAAGGAGGTGAACCAAGACTTTCAAGCTGTCTCATCCATACAACACTCGTTCAAGTCGCAAGAAAAGAATGGAAGACTTTGAGCAAGAGAATGAAGAACTCAGGGAAGAGATTAATACTCTCAAAGGTACTGTTGAAAGGCTCAATAGTATGGTAGAAGCCCTGGTAGTTGCGCAGAATCGACCAACGCCAGAAGAACCACAAAGGACTGTGGTTTCCGAGATTATTTCTACTCCTATTCCTCAGTATACCATGCCGCCTGATCGACCTTGGGGCATGCCGTATAACTTTACTCCAGAAGGGTACATACCTCCAGTTTCTGAAGCTCCAAAAGTCACCATGGATATGCGTCCACCGGAGGGTTACAAACCTCTGGAAATTGAAGTTCCAAAAGCAACGGCAATGGGTTTCGCACAACAGAATGCTGAGATTCCAAGA
The DNA here is from genome assembly GCF_029867415.1 of Vicia villosa. Classification (NCBI taxonomy): domain Eukaryota; kingdom Viridiplantae; phylum Streptophyta; class Magnoliopsida; order Fabales; family Fabaceae; genus Vicia; species Vicia villosa. The sequence continues at coordinate 10,559 of NW_026706096.1, forward strand.
TCTGCTGTCATGGCTTCTCCACAGCCCATTATGCATACTTTTCCCCCGCAAGGCGGACAAGTATATCATCACGCTCCAAGTGAGGATGCTGGCGTGTATGAAAGATTGGACGAGTTCCAGGAACAATTTCTGCAAATGCAGAAGGAACTCAAGACTCTTCGAGGACAAGATTTATTTGGAAAGAATGCTGCAGACCTCTGTCTGGTTCCAAATGTTAAGATTCCTCACAAATTCAAAGTACCAGATTTCGAGAAGTACAAAGGGAATTCATGCCCACAAAGTCATCTTGTGATGTACGCTCGAAGAATGTCAACTCAGACTGATAATCAACAATTACTCATTCATTATTTTCAAGACAGCCTAACTGGTGCTGCACTCAAATGGTACATGAACTTGGATAGTTCAGAGATTCGTACTTTTCGAGACCTCGGAGAGGCCTTCGTCAAACAGTATAAGTACAATCTGGATATGGCTCCCGACAGAGATCAACTCCGGGCCATGACTCAAAAGGATAGAGAAAGCTTCAAGGAATACGCTCAGAGATGGCGTGAAGTTGCTGCTCAAATTTGTCCACCACTCGAAGAGAAAGAAATGACAAAAATCTATCTCAAAACTTTGAGTCCATTTTACTACGGACGAATGGTTGCAAGTGCACCAAGTGACTTTACCGAGATGGTAAACATGGGTGTGCGTTTAGAAGAAGCAGTTCGAGAAGGACGCTTGAACAAAGAACCAGAATCTTCTGTTGGTCCAAGGAAGTATGGAAGTTCTTTCCAGAAGAAAAAGGATCAAGATGTTAGCAATGTCTTGCACAAAATCAAGAAGAAATTCCAACCTCAAGTTGCAACAATAACTTCGGTTGTTAACTCAGCGCCAGCTTATCAACCTCAGGTTTTGCAACAACAAACTCAACAAAGGTCGCAGCAACCTCAGCAGCAGGTTCGACCTCCAAATTACAACAATCGGGCTCCAAGGTATCCTGCCTTTGACCCCGTACCAATGCCGTATGCAGAATTGTTTCCAACATTACTGGCAAAAGGACTCATTCAGACAAGGAGTCCTCCAAATCCTACAAATAGTTCCTCACCATGGTATAAGGCTGACCAATCTTGTCCCTATCATCAGGGGGCACCAGGTCACAATATTGAGAACTGTTTATCTTTCAAGATTGACGTCCAACGATTAGTGAAAAGCGGAATGCTATCCTTCAAAGATACTAATCCAAACGTCCAAGCAAATCCTTTGCCGCATCATAAAGAAGCTTCAGTAAATCTGGTAGATCAGCACCCTAACGTCATTCAAATCTACGACATTCGTCAGATAGGGGAAAATCTTGTCAAGATGCACGCTAAACAAGCTGGGTACGGTCATGTACCACCTCACAACTACTTCACATGTGAAATTTGTCCAAAGAATAATCAAGGATGTGCCATAGTTCAAGCTGCATTACAAGAACAAATGGACTTGGGATGGATTCAACATATCCGAGTCAGAACTGAACATGACATCAACATGGTTCAAGGATGTCCAGGAGAATACAAAATCTACAAAGTTGAAGACCTTGAAGGATCGGTAGTCAGGTTCCACAAAACTTTAAATGGACTTGCCTACTTTGGAACAGATTTCCACGCGTACAGTAGTGTTGCACCCCAAAATTTGCCCATCCAATTTTACTTCTAACTGGCTTATGTTCCTCGTTTCATCTACATTTACACCTTAGGTCATAAATAAAATCATGCATTCATCTAATCAATAAATCTGGCATTGGGATTAAGGATGTTGAAGAGCTAGGGTTTACTATACTTCAAGAGAGATCCAAGTTTGTTTTCTTTTACTAATCATGATTGACGAAGTTAGGGTTTTGATGATTCCTCATCAAATTAACAAATTTCTATATGAGAACTTCATTGAAACGATCTTGGTTTATTCTCTAATTAATTGAGGTTTGGATTACGAGACATGGTGGCATGGTATTCTTTATATCTATCCCCTTTAAGTGATCAATTCAAGTTTATCTCGATTAATTTATGAGACTTTTATCATTACACATTTGAAAATGAAAATTTGAAGTACACCCAAGGGCGGATTTAAGGTACCTGCATACAATAGTTGGTCTCAAAGGTTTAATACTATTCCATTCAAGTATCCATCATCCAAATTCTATTCAAAGCAACACTTATATATTCATTCAATTCAAGATCCATAACCAAAACCGAGATCATTACAAACTTCCAAACTTCATTATTAAGAATATTCTTACATCACATTTATAATAAGTCCAACCTTACATCATTCACATTTTTGAGTTTATTTAGTCCATACAAGGCTAACACTGTTCAAGTTCACTTGCAAAGGAAAAAATATACACAAATATAAATATCCTGTTATTACATTTCAAGATTGTATCTATGTTCTAGACATATCTCTCTTCTATTGAGCATCTTCATGATCCAATCTCAATTTGCTTCAAGTTCTTCATGGCTAAGCAAGATAAATTCTTCTTTCTTGAATTCTTGTCCAAAGAACCTCAGCCATATGTCAAAAGACCTGCATACATTCACATGAGATACCTACATCAAAACAGGAAGACAATAATGCATCATTACTAGTTCCAAATTCAGCCAAACAAAATCAACAAAGCCATCCAGATTCATATTCAAAGTCACATTAACATGCATTCATTTTCAACTTCTCATCCAAGTTCTATTAACCTGCAATCTCTGACACATAATTCAAAGAGAGAAAGCCCAGCATATGACCATGGGAAAGAAATTCAGAATGAAGTTCCAGTAGCATTGATAACCAACAGGCTCACATCCGACAAGAGTTTCAACTTTCAGAACCAATAAAACCAGTCCCTGTACACATAACTTAACCACCTCATAACAGTTATAACAGCCTTTCCTAACCAATTTTAACTATCAGCCCCTAACCCCTTCTAACAGTTAATCAATTAACTGCCTCTAACCATACAACTAACTGTCAAACAGATTTCTAACTGCAACCTAACAGAAAAACCAACCTCTAACCGATTCTATAACTACCAAAACAGAAATATAACAAACTTCTAACTGCAAAATCAGGAGCTAACTAACCTTCATTGCTATGAAATCAGGACCTCCACCTTCATTCAGTTTCTTCACCACAATTCCTCTACCATTCTTCCAATTTCTCAGCCTCTCAACCATTCTCTCTCCCGATTCACTTCTCACCTTCCATCATCATCTCCATCATCTTCAATCTCTTCAATCTTCATCAAACTTCTTCACCTTTTCTCAGCCTTCACATATCACCATCTTCATCCTCTCCCAACAGAATTCATCATTTTCATCTTCCTCTCAATTCTCCATCATCTTCACGCATCAATCTGCAAGAACGCCATAATCTTCCTTCTTCATCATCCTCGAATCAACACATTTAACCGGCGATCAAGTCCTTCAACACCTGTATTACAACAATCCACACAATCAGAACAAAACAACATCACACAATAACGCAAGAAAAGGATTCAGGATCTGAGAGAAGAAGAAGATAGCGCAAGAAGGAGTAGAGCAAGAGAGGTTACCTGAATAGAAGTGCTTCGCGCGTTTATTTCGTCAATTACATTACTGTGACCTTCATTCCAGGTAAGTTCTATGAGCCTTCAATCTTCTTATTCGCTTGTTCTTGATACCGTTTTAAAGAGCAAGGCCCTGTGAGCATTTCCCCCATGGTTCCGTTCTTCAATTCGCCTCCATTGCCGTTTGATTGAGCTTTCAGTTTAACTTAGGGTTTTAGATTTAGGATGAAACGAGTGGAAATTGAGGGAAAATGAGAGCGGATTCGAAATTAGTCGAAGGAGATGAACAAGGCTATGCTAGGTTTGTGGTGTTTCAAGGCGTCTCCGCCGTGGTCGCCGCCGGGAGGCGATTTCCGGCGAAGTTGTTTGAGTCTGAGAGAGGTGAGAACGAGAGTGAAAGAGCGTGGGAAGTTGAAACGGCGCAATACCTTAACCCTAATCCCATCTCTTTTTTTTTCTCTATTATTATTCTTTTTTAATTAATTAAAATCTGAAACAAAATTGAATAATATCTGTGGGCCTAATCACGCTATTCACACCTCTCCCTAAGGCCCATGTTGTTTTTGGCAATTCTAAACAGCAATGAAACTTTCTGGGCCAGACTCAGTGGGCTCAGCGCCCTTACTCCTTACACCTTGCAATTCAGGATTGCACCCCTGTTCACATTTTTATTTTAGATTTTATTAGTTTTTTCGCCATTTCTTTTAGTTGATTAATTGCTAATTTTTCCACTAATTCTTAGATTTCAATACATGATTTTGTACACATAAAAATAATCATAAAAACATTAGTTTAGGCTAGTTGTTTTTGCTTGATTAAAATTCAATTCCTTTCATAAAATATCAATAAAAAAATAGTATCTTTTAATTCATTTTGTGCAATATTTTGAATCATGTTTTGTACCATATTTTCAGGTGTTTCTATTAGCCGTTTTACACTAATTTTTGTGTCGTTATTTACTTGTATTTTTACTTGTTATTTCGATCTCCGCTTATGCTTATATTTTCATACCGCTTTTTGCTCCTAACCTTTAGGTAGAAACCATGACAACTTTAGGAATTAGAGGTTCCCATCATAACATTAGACTAGTTATTCATTTTAGGCTAGTTTCCCTTCTTTTCCTTTTCAACCTTTAAAACATTAATAAAGGACGACGCGAATCATGCTAATGCCTTTTTTTAGTGTGAAAGAAATGATTGGGGCGTAGGCCCCGATGTATGTTCTTTCCCACTTAGCGGAAGAGAAATGATTGAGGTGTAGGCCTCGGTGTATTTCTCAACCGTTATTTAGAGAAACGATTGTGGCGTAGGCCTCGATGTGCATTCTCTAAATATTTAAAAACTATATTTTATTTAGAGAATCGATTATGGCGTAGGCCTCGATGTGTATTCTCTAAATATTCAAAAATTGTATTTCATTTAGAGAAACGATTGTGGCGTAGGCCTCGATGTGCATTCTCTAAATATACAAAAACTCTCTTTTATGGCATGATTCAAGTCACAAATTAATTTCCCTTAAAAGACACCCAACCAAAAACATTTCAAAATATCTAATAAAGGCTCAGAGCTAATCAAAGTGAGGAAGTGATGCGATGCCTTGTAGTAGGTTTTCGTCCATCATGGAATCACACATAAAAAACACAAACCAATTTTCTCTCTTCCCTCTCTTGCCTCCGAGGCATTCTTTCTCTTGCCTTCAGGGCATTCTTTCTCCTAATCGGACACGTTATTTCCGCTCCATCCCCAGCTTAAGACTCCAGAGGTCGAGCAGCGGAGTGCGAATGTAACGCCGTCCACTAAAAAACACAAAAACAAACAAAAACTAAGGAGCCGAACTACGACGCTCTGATTCCTGAAAAGGATACGTAGGCATTAGGTCGCGGGGCCTAAGCGAGCACAACTATTTATAAACCTTATTTTTCCCCGTGTTTCTTTTCTTTTCTTTTGCATGCATTCCCTTAGTGATTAAGCTTTAGATTTATACACCCTTAGAATAGAACAAACATAGGTGGATACCATCGAGTACGATGGGCGTGAGGGGTGCTAGCACCTTCCCCTCGCGTAACCGACTCCCGTACCCTATCTCTGGTCGAAAGACCTTCTCTTATCCTTATTCTAGGTTTTCTGATATTCCTTTCCCTCTTTGGGATAAATATATTGGTGGCGACTCTGTTCATTTTTCGCGAGCGTGCGACAGCTGGCGACTCTGCTGGGGATGTGATAGACCTGTGCTGGTCCATTCTTAGCAAGTCGATCCTAGCCTTTGTTTGTTTCTTTTCTTTGGGTGTTTTTCTTTATTTGTTTATATGCTTACATCCTGTGTATATATGTTTGTATATCATGTTTATTCCTGTTTGCATATCATATTTACTTTCCGCATGCATCTGGACTATATTATGGGTCCCCGTGGGGACCACATATTTTCTCTGTTTGCAGGTTGGGTGGGATGTTCTATGAGGTAAAAGGCCCAATACCCAGGCCATGAGTGATACCTTAGGAACTAGGAATAGAGTGGCCATGACGGACAGAAGACGTATGTCTGATTGATCCGATCATGTATCCACGGACAGAGCTTGGTCGAAAGAGGCAATATCGTATGATTACGCCTACTTTCAATCCTCTGTTGGCTTTTTGACCTACCTTATACTAGATCACACCTGTGAGAGGGGTTGGGAAATTTTGTTTTGCAGGAAAACATGCCTCCATCCTACCCTAAGCCATTCAGACTATCTATCATAATCAACGTCGAACCTCTGAATCTGGAGGTTTGACCTTATATGACTTATGCAAAAGCTATCTATCAGAATCAACGTCGAACCTCTGAATCTGGAGGGTTCGACCATCTTTGACTTATGCACAAGCTGTTTATCCAGAAAGCAACGTCGAACCTCTGAATCTGGAGGGTTCGACCATATCTTATTGACCATGAGAAGCTGTTATCCAAGAGGCCTTGATCCTTGATCCTGATTTATGATACATTTGCATCTCCATTAACATTTGTGCATTCATGCATTTGCATCCATGGTTACCAAGGACTCTTACACTCTTCCTCTCCATCAGATCAGTCAAAACGATTCCTCCACATCGATATCTGACAAGAGCTCACAGAAGAAGAATCATGGAGAATTACGAACAAGATCAAGCTGCCATTAGAGAAGAGATGGATCAAATGAAAACTAAGGTCGATGCTATCCTGGAAGCTATCCAAGCCTTGCGAACTGAAAGGGTTCCTGCTACACAAGAGATTCCCGTTGTTGGTAACCAAGCTGCTGCTAGCCAACTTGAGGTCGTTCCACCTTCTTCTACTCCATTTGAGTTCCAAGCAAGGACTAATGCTACTCTTGGGATGCCATTCAACTTCATGACTGTTGATACCCTTGGAGCTCCAAACCAAGGTGGGACTATACCCGTGACTTCTGGAGCAATGACTATGGCTGATCCCGTCTTCCCACTCCCTGTGCCACCTTCTCAAACAGAGATTCCTATTCCTGCTTTCTGTGGTACTCGTTCTGCTAACCCAGAAATGCAAACAATACCAACTGCTGAAAGAGCTCGACCCGTTGAGAAATCCGCTGAGAAGTACAAAATCCTTGAGGAAAGAATTCGAGCCATTGAAGGATTTAGTGCCTATGGGATGGATGCTGAGGATATGTGTCTAGTCCCTAATCTGGTTGTCCCTCCTAAGTTCAAGACTCCCGACTTCCAGAAGTACAAGGGTTTGAGCTGTCCGAAGAGCCATATCATCATGTATTGTCGTAAGATGGCTTCTCACATCCACAACGACTCATTGCTCATTCACTGCTTCCAAGATAGCTTATCTGGGGCATCTTTGAACTGGTATATGAATCTGGAGCGTAATAGAATCCGATCTTGGAAGGATTTGTCTGATGCTTTCCTCAAGCAATATCAGTATAACATTGACATGGCACCGACTAGGTTGCAACTTCAAAATCAAGTGCAAAGGACCAATGAGACATTCAAAGAGTATGCTCAGAGGTGGAGAGAAATGGCTGCTCAAGTGAATCCACCACTTTCTGAATCCGAACTGGTTGACATGTTCATGAACACTCTTCAAGGACATTACTATGAGAGAATGGTTGGTAGTGTTTCTTCTGGTTTCTCCGATCTAGTCAGGATTGGTGAAAGAATTGAGAATGGTTTGAAAATTGGTAAGATCCAGAATCCCGCCAATGCTGCTGCTGCAAACCAATATGGGTACAAGAAACCTCAGGGTAACTTTGTCAAGAAGAAAGAAGGCGAGACCAATGCCACCTATGCTCAAGATCAAGCTCCTTGCTATCGAGTGGCCGCCACCGCCCCTCAAGCTTATGTGGCACCTGTTGGTCAACAACCTTGGGTCCCTTATCAACAATATGTCCAACAACAACAACAAGGTTTCCAACAACAAGGTTATCAGCAGAGACAAGGTCAACAGAGGCAGAATAGGCCTAAAAGGGTGTATGATCGTGTACCAATGACCTATAGCCAACTTCTCGCCGCCTTGCTTGATCAAAAACTGATTCAATTAGCTGAAGCGAGGCCTCCTCCTGATCCTCTCCCTCCAAATTACAAGATTAATGCCAAGTGTGAATTCCACTCTGGAGGATCTGGTCACACCACTGAAGAGTGCAGAGTTCTCAAAGACAAGGTTCAGGATCTGCTTGATGCAAAGGAGATTACATTCACACCTGCGGCACCTAATGTGGTCAACAATCCCATGCCACCTCACAATGGAGCTTCCACCAGTGGAACATGAAGACTTTTATGTTTGTCAGAAAACATTTCATTTGCATTAGAATAAGGCCAAACTTGCCATTGTATAGATTTCTTTAGTATTTTCAATTGTACTACTTTTGTTGTTATCAAGTACTATCCATTGTAAGAAACTCATTCTGTTTGAATAAATAAAAATGTAATATACATGTTTTTCTCAAATCATTTCATCTTTGTTATTATGTTCATTGATACTTCACTCATTTGTCTTAAGCAACTAAAAAAGGAGAATGATGAAAATCAAAAACACATGAACTACTAACTGTATGCTTTTGGAACAAAGATCCTGCTGACGATGTACAGGCATTGTTTCAATTCCTAAACACCGGAGTTATAAGGGAGTGAAACCTTCGTCAACCCCTTTGAGCCTAAGGAGTAGTAGTTTCTTTTCAAAAAAATTCAAAACCCTCAATATTAACCAGGGGCAGGGTAGTCTTCAGTTAGTGCGACCGAGCGTTCAAATTTCAGGTATTCCATCAGAGGATCAATCATATTCTATCTCTCACAACAAAGAAGAAGAGCACAATCCACAACGGATGTCTCTCATTCACTGAGAATAAGGCAGTCACAACCTTTTCTTCAAGTCATTCACAAAAGTCATACAACTTGTTCCCGAACGAGACAAAAAGAATGAAAAGAAAGTTATGAATCATGATAAAAAAAAAGGGAAAGAAACAATAGCCCGCTAAGTCAAAAAGAAAGAAAAGCTTTGAAGCAAATGACTTAGGCAAAAGTTAAGGCATATCCCGCTGGACAACGAAAACCAAAGTCAAAAGAAACTTTTTGTCCAGGCAAAAATTAGGGAAAGAAAAGCAAAAGAAAAATCCTCCAAGGGACAAGTTGTTGTAACCATCAACAAAAGCACCGAAAGGATGGCTGCCACCTCCATCAAAGCTATAAAGGATCCTCGTCCGTCACAATCCTTCCTGAAAGATGAATACTCGTGTCAAACTATCTGAACGTAGGACTGGAGAACATCACGAAGAAGGGGTGGGTTAAGTAGAACTTGAGCCTTTATCCTTTGTTTCTCAAACCGTGAACCCGGCCACGTTACAACCCTCAAAAGTCCTAATTGAAGCAGGGTTCGTTCCGAAAGCATACAAACTGTGAAATCATGTCAAACTGACTCCTAATGTTGCTGTGACATTTGTGTTAGTATTAGTATAACATTTTGACAAATAAACTTTTCTTTTGAGATTAACATGTGCATTGCATTTTCATTATCTTTTTCAAAACAGAATTGTCTCTAAACTTGAAAGTAAGTACTTGATACCAAGGAAAGTTCAACATTGAAATTCCATCGAGTAATCTTACAAGGGCAAAGTTTGGTCATCCACCAAGCAAATACCTGAAGCATCCATCTGGTGGAATGGTTCATTTAAATCTGGGCCATTCATCCCATGATCAACACTGGGGCAGACCATTACAAATCTCCATGATTCAAGCTTTATCAAAGTTCTTTCTCAAAAGATCCTACAAGCTGGGGCAAGCTAGTAACAAGTCGTTTCTTCATCTTCAATCAAATGTCAGATGTCAAAACAGGTGTTGAGGAGTCAAGCCGAACACCTCACCTTCACAAGTCCTGTACTTCAAGCTATGACCTTTCCATAAAGGCATTCTCCATCCACTCCTTATATCCTGGAAGCAATCATTCCATTCATCATCATACATGCATCATGCATATCATTGCATTCTCATTGGCATATCTCCCTCAATAATCCAATCATCAACAAAGCTGGGGCATCCACCCCATCTTGAATCAAGCAGAGTTCAGAACTCCATCTAATCTACACCATACAAAGCAGAAACCCTGAACATCCAATCAGTACACTGCATATAGCAATCATTGCATAGCATCTCCAAAAGTGCATAAAACAAATCAAGCATCACATATGAAGCATTAGCCAAGTTACTCATCAGATGAGGTCCCTACAAGCAATCAATCGATATTCCACTGGATCACTCAGAGTTACCATTGTGGTGTCATCTCCCAAAGCCAATCATGGTCATTTTTCTTCAACCCAGAGTCGATGTTTTTGAGTTCAACCCAGAGTTGACTTTCCCTCCATCTTTTAACCGAGTTAATTATCTCCTCCCACTCAACCCAGAGTTGACGGTTATCTCTTTTCTTTTCCCGCTCAACCCAGAGTTGACGGTTATCTTTTATTCAACCCAGAGTTGATCCTTGTCTTTCTTTCCCACTCAACCCAAAGTTGATGGTTATCTCTTGTCTTTTCTAGCTCAACCCAGAGTTGACGTTTATCTTTTATTCAACCCAGAGTTGATTCCTTGTCTTTTCCCACTCAACCCAGAGTTGATGGTTATCTTTTATCCTTTTCCCTCTCAACCTAGAGTTGATGATTATCCCTTGTTTAATCCAGAATTGACTCTTTTTTTCCCACTCAACCCAGAGTTGACGGTTATCTTCTTTCTCTCCCATTCAACCCAGAGTTGATGATTATTCCTAATTGGTCATCTTTCAACCCAGAGTTGAATTACCTTCTCTCAACCCAGAGTTGATGTCTACCCATTGTCTTCAACCCAGAGTTGATTTTCATTCTTTCTCAACCCAGAGTTGATTTCCCTTTATCCTTCAACCCAGAGTTGACCCGCGTTTCTTTTTCAACCCAGAGTTGATGTTTATTTCATTTCTAACCCAGAGTTGAATTACTTTCTCTCAACCCAGAGTTGATGTCTATCTCTTGTTTTCAACCCAGAGCTGATATTCTTGCTTTCTCTCTCAACCCAGAGTTGATGCCTATATCTTGTCCTATTAATACTAATTTCCCCTTTCGGTTCTCAACCCAGAGTTGATGTTTACCTCTTGTCCAACCCAGAGTTGACCCACTATTCCTCTTCAACCCAGATTTGAGTTCTATTTCATTTCTAACCCAGAGTCAATTTGTTCAATCCAGAATTGATACACTTTTCCTCAGTGGAGTTGACACCATTTCTTCCCCAGTGGATCTTATCTCTCATCGGGCAAATTTTCAGGTTCTCTTGGTATTTAATCTTCTTCAACCTTGAATGTTCGAAAGGCTGACGCCAATCTCACTCTCAGGTTTAAGATGATTAAATAGGGGCAGCTGTTGCACCCCAAAATTTGCCCATCCAATTTTACTTCTAACTGGCTTATGTTCCTCGTTTCATCTACATTTACACCTTAGGTCATAAATAAAATCATGCATTCATCTAATCAATAAATCTGGCATTGGGATTAAGGATGTTGAAGAGCTAGGGTTCACTATACTTCAAGAGAGATCCAAGTTTGTTTTCTTTTACTAATCATGATTGACGAAGTTAGGGTTTTGATGATTCCTCATCAAATTAACAAATTTCTATATGAGAACTTCATTGAAACGATCTTGGTTTATTCTCTAATTAATTGAGGTTTGGATTACGAGACATGGTGGCATGGTATTCTTTATATCTATCCCCTTTAAGTGATCAATTCAAGTTTATCTCGATTAATTTATGAGACTTTTATCATTACACATTTGAAAATGAAAATTTGAAGTACACCCAAGGGCGGATTTAAGGTACCTGCATACAATAGTTGGTCTCAAAGGTTTAATACTATTCCATTCAAGTATCCATCATCCAAATTCTATTCAAAGCAACACTTATATATTCATTCAATTCAAGATCCATAACCAAAACCGAGATCATTACAAACTTCCAAACTTCATTATTAAGAATATTCTTACATCACATTTATAATAAGTCCAACCTTACATCATTCACATTTTTGAGTTTATTTAGTCCATACAAGGCTAACACTGTTCAAGTTCACTTGCAAAGGAAAAAATATACACAAATATAAATATCCTGTTATTACATTTCAAGATTGTATCTATGTTCTAGACATATCTCTCTTCTATTGAGCATCTTCATGATCCAATCTCAATTTGCTTCAAGTTCTTCATGGCTAAGCAAGATAAATTCTTCTTTCTTGAATTCTTGTCCAAAGAACCTCAGCCATATGTCAAAAGACCTGCATACATTCACATGAGATACCTACATCAAAACAGGAAGACAATAATGCATCATTACTAGTTCCAAATTCAGCCAAACAAAATCAACAAAGCCATCCAGATTCATATTCAAAGTCACATTAACATGCATTCATTTTCAACTTCTCATCCAAGTTCTATTAACCTGCAATCTCTGACACATAATTCAAAGAGAGAAAGCCCAGCATATGACCATGGGAAAGAAATTCAGAATGAAGTTCCAGTAGCATTGATAACCAACAGGCTCACATCCGACAAGAGTTTCAACTTTCAGAACCAATAAAACCAGTCCCTGTACACATAACTTAACCACCTCATAACAGTTATAACAGCCTTTCCTAACCAATTTTAACTATCAGCCCCTAACCCCTTCTAACAGTTAATCAATTAACTGCCTCTAACCATACAACTAACTGTCAAACAGATTTCTAACTGCAACCTAACAGAAAAACCAACCTCTAACCGATTCTATAACTACCAAAACAGAAATATAACAAACTTCTAACTGCAAAATCAGGAGCTAACTAACCTTCATTGCTATGAAATCAGGACCTCCACCTTCATTCAGTTTCTTCACCACAATTCCTCTACCATTCTTCCAATTTCTCAGCCTCTCAACCATTCTCTCTCCCGATTCACTTCTCACCTTCCATCATCATATCCATCATCTTCAATCTCTTCAATATTCATCAAACTTCTTCACCTTTTCTCAGCCTTCACATATCACCATCTTCATCCTCTCCCAACAGAATTCATCATTTTCATCTTCCTCTCAATTCTCCATCATCTTCACGCATCAATCTGCAAGAACGCCATAATCTTCCTTCTTCATCATCCTCGAATCAACACATTTAACCGGCGATCAAGTCCTTCAACACCTGTATTACAACAATCCACACAATCAGAACAAAACAACATCACACAAGAACGCAAGAAAAGGATTCAGGATCTGAGAGAAGAAGAAGATAGCGCAAGAAGGAGTAGAGCAAGAGAGGTTACCTGAATAGAAGTGCTTCGCGCGTTTATTTCGTCAATTACATTACTGTGACCTTCATTCCAGGTAAGTTCTATGAGCCTTCAATCTTCTTATTCGCTTGTTCTTGATACCGTTTTAAAGAGCAAGGCCCTGTGAGCATTTCCCCCATGGTTCCGTTCTTCAATTCGCCTCCATTGCCGTTTGATTGAGCTTTCAGTTTAACTTAGGGTTTTAGATTTAGGATGAAACGAGTGGAAATTGAGGGAAAATGAGAGCGGATTCGAAATTAGTCGAAGGAGATGAACAAGGCTATGCTAGGTTTGTGGTGTTTCAAGGCGTCTCCGCCGTGGTCGCCGCCGGGAGGCGATTTCCGGTGAAGTTGTTTGAGTCTGAGAGAGGTGAGAACGAGAGTGAAAGAGCGTGGGAAGTTGAAACGGCGCAATACCTTAACCCTAATCCCATCTCTTTTTTTTTCTCTATTATTATTCTTTTTTAATTAATTAAAATCTGAAACAAAATTGAATAATATCTGTGGGCCTAATCACGCTATTCACACCTCTCCCTAAGGCCCATGTTGTTTTTGGCAATTCTAAACAGCAATGAAACTTTCTGGGCCAGACTCAGTGGGCTCAGCGCCCTTACTCCTTACACCTTGCAATTCAGGATTGCACCCCTGTTCACATTTTTATTTTAGATTTTATTAGTTTTTTCGCCATTTCTTTTAGTTGATTAATTGCTAATTTTTCCACTAATTCTTAGATTTCAATACATGATTTTGTACACATAAAAATAATCATAAAAACATTAGTTTAGGCTAGTTGTTTTTGCTTGATTAAAATTCAATTCCTTTCATAAAATATCAATAAAAAAATAGTATCTTTTAATTCATTTTGTGCAATATTTTGAATCATGTTTTGTACCATATTTTCAGGTGTTTCTATTAGCCGTTTTACACTAATTTTTGTGTCGTTATTTACTTGTATTTTTACTTGTTATTTCGATCTCCGCTTATGCTTATATTTTCATACCGCTTTTTGCTCCTAACCTTTAGGTAGAAACCATGACAACTTTAGGAATTAGAGGTTCCCATCATAACATTAGACTAGTTATTCATTTTAGGCTAGTTTCCCTTCTTTTCCTTTTCAACCTTTAAAACATTAATAAAGGACGACGCGAATCATGCTAATGCCTTTTTTTAGTGTGAAAGAAATGATTGGGGCGTAGGCCCCGATGTATGTTCTTTCCCACTTAGCGGAAGAGAAATGATTGAGGTGTAGGCCTCGGTGTATTTCTCAACCGTTATTTAGAGAAACGATTGTGGCGTAGGCCTCGATGTGCATTCTCTAAATATTTAAAAACTATATTTTATTTAGAGAATCGATTATGGCGTAGGCCTCGATGTGTATTCTCTAAATATTCAAAAATTGTATTTCATTTAGAGAAACGATTGTGGCGTAGGCCTCGATGTGCATTCTCTAAATATACAAAAACTCTCTTTTATGGCATGATTCAAGTCACAAATTAATTTCCCTTAAAAGACACCCAACCAAAAACATTTCAAAATATCTAATAAAGGCTCAGAGCTAATCAAAGTGAGGAAGTGATGCGATGCCTTGTAGTAGGTTTTCGTCCATCATGGAATCACACATAAAAAACAAAAACCAATTTTCTCTCTTCCCTCTCTTGCCTCCGAGGCATTCTTTCTCTTGCCTTCAGGGCATTCTTTCTCCTAATCGGACACGTTATTTCCGCTCCATCCCCAGCTTAAGACTCCAGAGGTCGAGCAGCGGAGTGCGAATGTAACGCCATCCACTAAAAAACACAAAAACAAACAAAAACTAAGGAGCCGAACTACGACGCTCTGATTCCTGAAAAGGATACGTAGGCATTAGGTCGCGGGGCCTAAGCGAGCACAACTATTTATAAACCTTATTTTTCCCCGTGTTTCTTTTCTTTTCTTTTGCATGCATTCCCTTAGTGATTAAGCTTTAGATTTATACACCCTTAGAATAGAACAAACATAGGTGGATACCATCGAGTACGATGGGCGTGAGGGGTGCTAGCACCTTCCCCTCGCGTAACCGACTCCCGTACCCTATCTCTGGTCGAAAGACCTTCTCTTATCCTTATTCTAGGTTTTCTGATATTCCTTTCCCTCTTTGGGATAAATATATTGGTGGCGACTCTGTTCATTTTTCGCGAGCGTGCGACAAGTAGATGCAAAATCTGTCGAAGAAATTCACGAGGATGTTTGCGTGTTCGCAACGACATTCAAAAGCTGGTGGATGACAATACCATTACTGTTCTTGCCAACAGAGAAGATGACGAAGTCTTTACCGTATCTCCTCAAATTAATCAAGATGAACCTATGCAAGTTAAGTATGATAGCAGGAAGACAGCAGTCGCACCACTAGTCATCTACTTACCAGGTCCTGTACCGTATGAGTCCAGCAAGGCTATACCATACAAGTACAACGCTACATTCATTGAAAATGGTAAGGAAATACCATTACCGTCTGTTGTCAACATTGCTGATGTTAGTCGAGTCACCAGAAGTGGACGAGTCTTCAACAGAACAACAGAAAATGTGGAGAAACCTTCGGAGGAAGTACCACATAGGCAAGACAATCATCCGACCAATGCTGTTCAAGCGAAAGAAAATGATGAGATCTTGAAGTTAATCCAGAGGAGTGAATACAACATTGTAGATCAATTACTACATACTCCGTCTAGGATTTCTGTTCTTTCCCTGCTATTGAGTTCTGAAGCTCATAGGGAAGCTCTACAGAAAGTTTTGGAACAAGCTTTTGTAGAACCTAGCGTCACAATAAGCCAATTCAACAACATCGTTGCCAACATCTCCGCGGGAACTAGCCTAAGTTTCTGTGACGAAGATCTTCCTGAAGAAGGAGTGGACCACAATCTTCCACTTCACATCTCAGTTGGCTGCATGGGTAATACACTCACAGGAGTCCTAATAGACAATGGATCCTCTCTCAACGTCATGCCTAAATCAACATTGTCAAGATTATCTTTCGAAGATTACCCTCTAAGAAAAATTCATGTCATCGTCAAAGCATTTGATGGATCAAGAAAGTCAGTTTTCGGAGAAGTAGATCTTCCCATAACTATTGGACCTCAGACGTTCAAGATCACTTTCCAGGTTATGGACATTCCAGCACAATACAGTTGTTTGCTAGGTCGCCCATGGATTCATGAGGCTGGGGCAATTACTTCAACACTTCATCAGAAACTGAAGTTCATAAGAAATGACAAATTGGTAACCGTATGTGGAGAACGAGCTCTGATCGTCAGCAACCTGTCATCATTCTCCGACATAGAACCAAAAGAAGTTGTTGGAACTAAATTCCAAGCACTTTCCTTGGACAAAGGAAAGGAGAAAGCAGCGTCTATCTCTTCATACAAAGATGCAATCCAAGTTGTAAAGGATGGCACTACCAGTGGTTGGGGGCACATTAATATTCCTACCAACAACAAGAACAGAACAGGAATTGGATTCTTTCCGACATCATCAAGAGCTATCCCAGGGATTGAGGTAGTTCTCCCTATTCAAGAAACTTTCTGCAGTGGAGGTTTTCTTCAACCTGTTCAACAAACAGTTAACACCATCGGTACGGAAAACACCGATGAAGAGGAATGGTTATCCTATCTTAACAAAGCAGGATACATCTCCCTACCAGAGTCTGATCCACCTTGCTGTTATCCGACTAAAGGATCTGAAAGTAAGACTCAACCAAGCAGTGATGAAGTTACTGACAGCTTCACCACCAGAAGTCATGGTTCATCAGAAGAAGTTCCTCCTATCCCCGAAGAGACTTGGGATACATTAGGAGAACCAAGCGGAAAATTCGACTACATGGTGAAATACTCCGCTCCTGAAAGTTCAAGAATCTCTCTTGAAGATATTGTTCCAACTGGATGGAACATTGATTTTGAGTACCTCTCTCAGCCAAAAGAGATGTATAACCCTTGCTATTCATCATCATCGACTGGTGAAATCATCATTGAGGATTATATCCCCAAGTCACCTTCCGAGGCTACGGATATAGAGTTCACATATCTAGTCAATGCCATCTTGGGAGAAGAGCAAGACCAAAATACAGAAGAGGATGATCTCGAAAGTGTCTCCGACAACGAGTCTCTCCATTCAGAAGATTGGAAGTTTCCTCAAAAGAAAGTTCGACATACTCCACTTGGAAATGGGTATGCTCACACAGCTCAGTCTGCTGAAGTAGAAGAAGATCGTCTGAGTGTTGCAAAGACAGTGGTTGGTAAATCAAGACCTACCACAGGCCAGCTTAAGCCTAAGGTTCCAGATTACTTAGTGCACAATGGGGTTCGCCACTACTGGACAGCTGTTGAAGTTTCAACTGTTGTTCGCACTCCTAAGTAGGAACTTTCACCGTTATTTTGTCCTCTCACCATAGCCCAGGGTAAAGAGATTTTTCATAGGGCTTTGCATTTTACTATTTCTTAGTTAAATGTCCCTCTTTGCTTCGCCCAAAGCAATAGAGTTTTGTTTTATAGGGTCTTTGTTTCAAGAAATGACTGTCAATAAATAAAAATGTCATTCTGTTCCTTCGTTTAGTTTTCCCTTTTCTTTTTTCGGAAATTGGTAATCCTAAAAAACACCCTTAAAAAACATCAAAAAAAAATCATTAACTGCATACACCGAGTCTTCCCTCGTTGTCTAAATAAAACTTATCACACATATGCAGATTAATCATAAAATACCCCGTTGAAACGTGCGACCGTATGACTTCTCCAAGCTTTGAGTTTCCTGTATTCGAGGCAGAGGAAGAAGAAGACGAAGAAATATCAAAGGAAATTTCACGATTACTTCAACAAAAGGAAGAGGCCATTCAGCCATGCAATGAGCCTCTAGAGATCATTAACCTTGGTTCCGATGGAAACAGAAAAGAGGTTAAGATTGGAGCTTCGCTCAGTTCAGAGATCAGAGAGAGTTTGATACAGCTGCTCAGAGAATTCTCAGATGTCTTCGCTTGGTCTTATCAAGATATGCCAGGGTTGGATACCAGTATAGTGGAGCATCACTTGCCATTAAAAGCAGAATGCCCTCCGGTCAAGCAAAAATTGAGAAGAACTCATCCGGAGATGGCCATGAAAATCAAAGAGGAAGTTCAAAAGCAGATCAACGCAGGTTTCCTCGTCACTTCAGAATACCCTCAGTGGTTAGCTAACATTGTTCCCGTTCCTAAGAAAGACGGAAAAGTCCGCATGTGCGTCGACTACAGAGATTTGAACAAAGCTAGCCCTAAGGATGATTTTCCTTTACCACATATTGATATGTTGGTAGACAGTACAGCAAAATCCAAAGTTTTCTCATTCATGGACGGATTTTCAGGATACAACCAAATCAAAATGGCACCTGAAGACATGGAAAAAACAGCTTTCATCACCCCCTGGGGCACGTTCTGCTATCGTGTTATGCCTTTTGGACTGAAGAACGCAGGGGCAACTTATCAAAGGGCCATGACTACACTTTTCCACGACATGATGCATAAAGAAGTGGAAGTCTATGTGGACGACATGATTGCCAAATCAGAAAATGAAGAAGATCACATACAGAATCTGACAAAGTTGTTTCAACGCTTACGGAAGTTTCAGCTTCGCCTGAATCCCAACAAGTGTACCTTTGGTGTCTACTCAGGAAAACTCCTTGGTTTCATCGTCAGCAAACGAGGAATTGAAGTAGATCCAGACAAAGTCATGGCAATTCAAGAAATGCCTTCGCCCAGAACCGAGAAACAAGTTAGAGGATTTCTTGGACGTCTGAATTACATCTCGAGATTCATATATCTCATGACTGCAACTTGCGCTCCTATTTTCAAACTTCTACGGAAAAATCAAAGTTGCGTCTGGACAGACGATTGTCAGAAAGCGTTCGACAGTATTAAGGAATATCTGCTCGAACCACCCATCTTATCTCCTCCAGTGGAAGGAAGACCTTTGATAATGTACTTAACCGTCTTAGAAGACTCCATGGGTTGTGTCCTTGGACAGCAAGACGAGACAAAGAGAAAAGAGCATGCCATTTACTACCTGAGCAAGAAATTCACTGACTGTGAATCCCGCTACTCCATGCTCGAGAAGACGTGTTGTGCTTTGGCCTGGGCTGCCAAGCGTCTCCGCCAGTACATGATTCGACATACTACTTGTTTGATCTCTCATATGGATCCAATCAAGTACATCTTTGAGAAGCCTGCCTTAACCGGGAGAATTGCCCGTTGGCAGATGTTGTTATCAGAATATGACATTGAGTATCACGCACAGAAAGCCGTGAAAGGAAGCATTCTAGCTGAGCACCTGGCTCACCACCCACTCAATGGTCATGAATCAACCAGTTTTGACTTTCCGGACGAGGACGTCATGTACCTCAAGATGAAAGATTGCGACGAGCCACTACCAGACGAAGGACCTGAGATAGGATCCCAGTGGGGCTTAATCTTTGACGGGGCTGTCAATGCTTATGGACGAGGAATTGGGGCAATCATTGTTACACCTCAGGGTACCCATATCCCATTTACTGCCAGATTAACTTTCAAATGCACAAACAATGAGGCCGAATATGAAGCTTGCATCATGGGTCTCGAAGAAGCCATGGATCTAAGGATCAAACACTTGGATGTATATGGTGATTCTAATTTGGTCATCAATCAAATCAAAGGAGAATGGGAAACACGCCAACCAGGGCTAATTCCTTACAAAGACTACGCGAGGAGATTATTACCATTCTTCGACAGGGTAGATTTTCATCACATTCCTCGTGAAGAAAACAATTTGGCTGATGCATTAGCCACACTCTCTTCCATGATTAGGATAAATCATTGGAATGACATTCCTCGGATCGATGTTATGCGCCTGGATAGGCCCGCTCATGTGTTCACAGTAGAAGCAATCATCGACGACAACCCGTGGTATCACGACATCAAGAACTTTCTTCAAAAGCAAGAGTACCCTCTTGGGGCATCAAAGAAAGATAGAAAGACTTTGAGAAAGTTAGCTTGTAGATTCTTCTTGAATGAAGATGTTCTGTACAAGAGAAACTTCGACATGGTTCTGCTCAGATGCGTTGACAGAAAAGAAGCAGAAATACTCATGAGAGAAATACATGAAGGTTCCTTTGGTACTCACACCAATGGACATACCATGACAAGGAAAATACTGAGAGCAGGATATTATTGGCTGACAATGGAGTCAGATTGCTACCAGTACGCAAAGAGGTGTCACAAATGTCAGATCTACGCCGATAGAATTCATGTGCCACCATCTCTTCTCAACATACTCTCTTCCCCTTGGCCTTTCTCCATGTGGGGAATCGACATGATTGGAATGATCGAACCAAAAGCGTCCAACGGACATCGCTTCATCTTGGTAGCCATAGACTATTTCACCAAATGGGTTGAAGCAGCTTCATATGCAAACGTTACAAGACAAGTTGTCGTCAGGTTTATCAAGAATCACATCATCTGTCGCTACGGCATTCCTAGCAGGATAATCACTGACAATGGGTCAAATTTGAATAACAAAATGATGAAGGAGCTTTGTGAAGAATTCAAGAACGAACATCACAACTCATCTCCTTACAGACCAAAGATGAATGGAGCTGTAGAAGCAGCTAACAAAAACATCAAGAAAATCATTCAGAAGATGGTCATCACTTACAAAGATTGGCATGAAATGCTCCCGTATGCTCTTCATGGTTACCGTACATCAGTACGTACTTCGACTGGAGCAACTCCTTTCTCCCTTGTATATGGCATGGAGGCAGTCCTACCTATAGAGGTTGAGATTCCATCAATGAGAGTCTTGATGGAGGAAAAATTAACAGAAGCCGAGTGGTGTCAAAGCAGATTTGATGAATTGAACTTAATCGAAGAAAAGCGCATGACAGCTTTATGCCACGGACAGCTATATCAACAAAGAATGAAGAAGGCTTTCGACAAAAAGGTTCGACCTCGCACAATCAAAGAAGGCGACCTTGTACTCAAAAAGATTCAATCTTTTCTCACAGATTCGAGAGGGAAATGGACTCCCAATTATGACGGCCCCTACATGGTCAAGAGAGCTTTCTCAGGAGGAGCCTTAATACTCATGACTATGGATGGAGAAGAATTCACCCGTCCTGTGAACGTCGACGCAGTCAAGAAATACTTCGCCTAAATAATCAAAAGAACAGCTCGCTAAGTTGAAAACTCGCAAAGAGCGGCTTAGGCAAAAAAGAGCGTCTCGGTGAATCGAAAACCCGAAAGGGCGATTCAGGCAAAAATTAGAGACATAAAAAAAATATATATTAATCAATCCCGGTAGACTTAAAACCCGAAAGGGGTAGTTTACGCAAAAGTTAGGGATATATGGCAAGTAACTGTGTTCAGGACACACTTGATCATTCAAAATCCATAGCGGAGTATTCATCATCAGCAGGTCATCTTCTACGAAGCACGAATACAACGCGACTTGGAGTGGAAGGGAGAGATAACGGTCGTCACGTTTCATCGTAGCCCTTTTCCCGAAAATTACCAATTTCCAACTTTGTAAATACTCCATGGAATCAAGCATTTGGCTGATTACCATTCCATATATAATAATTTGAGCCTTGTGCTTTTCCTTTGCAATCTAGTCTTATTCAGTTTCTTGAAATGCATTTTAAGTTTAAACAGTCATTTTTCTGAAACAAATGTTTTCATAAAATAAAAATGAATTTACTTGCAAAAATAAAGGTGAAATTTCTTTCTAAGGTTTACAAACAATAGGAAGAATGAAAACAGTTGCTCCGAGAACGGTTGAGACTCCGGGAACCAAGATTTCCCCATGAGGTCGCTTTGCGAACATCTTCCGATGACGAATTGTCACTTCAATTCATATTACTTACTTCGGACAGCGGACAACTGATAACCAGATGTTCCCGACATAGTTCGAACTCCAAGAAGAGGACATCTTCTGATCAATAAGAATTCAAGTCGTATCTTAGGATTTTACATCCGCGACAATTCTATTCACATTCACTTTACATTTTATCATTGTCATAATATTCATGCATACATTACATCATAATTGCATAGCCGAATCAGGCTTTGATCCTGTGAATGCCTAAGTCATTGAGGCATGAACTCAAGTTTCCCCTGCAAGTTCCGGAGAAGCTTTTTCCTTCGAAACAACAGTTCATACACAAGGATCTCACCAAGCAAGTCAACAGATGGTAGTCTCTCTCAAAGAGATAGTTTGTTCACTTTTGGAATTCCTCAGCCGAGAATCTCCTGCAAAGCAACATTCGACAGTCTTCTTCAGATAAGATAGTCTGCTTCGCATTTTGGAATTCCCTACAGGTTTGGTATTTCCCCAGCAAGGTCGAGAAATGCCACTCTTCATCAAAGAGAATAATTCAGAATCTCCCAGCAGATCGACAAATGATTCCCCAGCGGAGTCAGTGAATGATAGTCTTCGTCCAGAAGATAATTCAGATTCCATAACAGAGTCAGCAAATGGCAGTCTCTTTCAGCAGAAGACAGTTTGCTCACTTTCTATCATAACAAAGTCAGCAAATGGCAGTCTCTTTCAGCAGAAGACAGTTTGCTCACTTTCTTTCATAACAAAGTCAGCAAATGGCAGTCTCTTTCAGCAGAAGACAGTTTGCTCACTTTCCTTCATGACAAAGTCAGCAAATGGCAGTCTCTTTCAGCAGAAGACAGTTTGCTCACTTTCTTTCATGACAGGGTCGACAAATGGCAGTCTTTTCCCAAGAAAAGACAGTTTGTCTGTTAAATACTCAAGAGATCGACAAATGGCAGTTTCTTCGAACAGTTTGTCTGTTTCTGGGATGTTTAACTCCCCACAGAGTCGATGAATGGCAGTTTTCCTCTTAGGAAAACAGTTCGTTGATTCCCCAGGCATCAGTTGACGAATGGCAGTTTTCACCCCGAAAACAGTTCGTCCGCCTTCAAACAAAGTCATTAGCCCCTCAAAAGATCAGGAGGCCATATGACATTCTTTCAAAGACGTCAAGTCAAAAGGGAAGATGGTGAAGTTTCTTTACAACCGTCAAATGGCATCTTACCTCCAAGCGCTGGTAAGAAGTTTGACGAGGAAACAAACCTTTGAAGTTTCTTTACAACCGTCAAATGGCATCTTATCTCCAAGCGCTGATAAGAAGTTTGACGAGGAAACAAACCTTTGAAGTTTCTTTACAACCGTCAAATGGCATCTTATCTCCAAGCGCTGATAAGAAGTTTGACGAGGAAACAAACCTTTGAAGTTTCTTTACTACCATCAAATGGCGTCTCGTCTCCAAGTGCTGATGAGAAGTTTGATGAGGAAACAAACCTTTGGAAATTTTCTCTTTATCTGAGATATTGTCCAAACACAACTAAGACCAGTTTCGAGATTTGGACATCCGAACGAGAGGAGGTTGTTTACCTTTTT
This sequence comes from Vicia villosa, assembly GCF_029867415.1. Lineage (NCBI taxonomy): Eukaryota > Viridiplantae > Streptophyta > Magnoliopsida > Fabales > Fabaceae > Vicia > Vicia villosa. The sequence continues at coordinate 34,340 of NW_026706096.1, forward strand.
CTAAGTATCAACACTTAGTTAAAGAAGATGGATTGCGCATCCTATACTGCCATCCATTCACCAGAATCCACATCAAGTATTTCTGCAGGAGTTTGTCTCCTCATCCCCCGCCAAGTGCGACAACGGGATCAAGTCATGCAAAGATTTTTATCAATTACAACATCTCAGGAGCGCCCAAAATTCGGGCATTCCTCGATATTTAAGTCTCTTTTACGCCGGAAAGATCGAGATATCAATCTCTCTCCCTCCAGATAAAAGAAACTTAAATAGGGGCATCTGTCATACCCTAATTTTTGACCCCCCTGAGATGACATATCTTCAGGATTTTCATCAAGTCAAAGTAAGTACTCAGGGCAGTCTGGCATTCAATCGAGGGTGTTCAAAGACAAGAAAACTCAGGCAAAGGATCAATCAATAGAGGGATTAGTCTCTAATACAATCATAAGACTCAAAAGCTTCATTATTTCACCTATGATTGATTAGACACCCAGTCATCTAAGTACAGAATTACTCAGATCAACAGACTAGGGTTTGGAGCCTATCAAGGACTAAAATCAGGGATCACCTTTGGGAAACCCTAAAAAGCCCCAGGGAACCATTCAAAGACATCAATCATCTTCAAATAACTCATATGACAAGATCCACTGGACATTACACCTCAGTTCAAAGTCTACAGTCATCATTGTCCTCTGGTCGACAATTAGGGTTTTTGACCTAATTCACCAAGATAGTTGACTTTTAATCAGGGCATGGATCCAAAACTCAAGACATGATTCAAGAATCTCTACTACCTCAATATAATCCATTTACATCAATAATTTGAGGAGAAGATCTTGTTTCTACACAAAAGCCCAAAAATTCACTTTGTCAGGGAAAAGTCAACTGTGAAGGATCATCATTGACTTTTAAGGTTTTTGGTCAAAAAATGACTTTCAAAGATCAATATCATCAATATATGGATGTCAAAGTCATTTGACCAAAGAAATTCAAAGAAATTCATCAAGGAGCAAAAAGTCGGGAATTAGGGTTTTTGAGGGCATGGTGAGAACTCAAAATTTCACCTACACAACTCAAAAAACTTCCAACATGGAAGTTGTAGATCTTGCAAAATAAAACAACATCTCACATAAGAACTTTTTTCAAAAGATCAACCATTTATGAAGTTTTGGAAATTTTGAAGTTTAGGTCATAAACACTTAGAAATTTTTCTAAGTGTTTTAACCTAGTTTTCATCCAACTTTGGGCTCATTTTTCACAAATTTCCCAAATGATTCTGAAGAAGACATAAACTAATGATTTGAAGTAGATGTTTAGGGCTTTCCAAATTGTGTTCAACCTTCTCCAAATTCAATTTGAGCTAGGAGTTATGCTTGTTCAAAGTTGGCCTCATGAAGTAAAATTATAGGTCATGTGCAAATTGGAACTTTGCAATTTTGTGCATTTTGCTTCATGAATGGATGCTACACGACCCATAACATGTCTGAAACAATACCATGCATTCATTTTCACCATGGCATGAAGATTGAAGAAGATTCCCAAAAGCAAGAACATGTGATTATGTAATCATTACTTTTGAGAATTTATGATAAGCAATGATTCACCAATTGGAATCTTCTCCTAAGCCAATAGAAACTTGCTACATATCAGAAATGTTCCCTAAGATCCTGCAAGATCAATGGATAGGGGAAGCTAGCCCGAAAATGCATCATTGCATTTTGGAGATTCTTTGAATTTCTTCATGGCTAAGAAACCAAACTCACTACACTAAGCAAGCTCACCACAGCCAATTGATCTGCATCCATTTGCCTATAAATAGAGGCCTCGTTCTCATTCAAAAAACACACCAAAGCAACAGAATTCTTGCTTTCTCTTTTCTTTCTTCATACTTAGTTTTTTCAAAGGTCCTTTGGCAAGAAGACTCGGATTCTTCAAACCAAAGCTCTCTCTTTGAAAATAAGTATTCAAACACATTGAGGGAGGCATTTGGAGGTGATCCAAACCTCTGGAACACTGCTGGGCGTGGAGAATCATCATCTCCACCTCTCATTTGGAGCACTTGCAGTTGGAGGACCACAGAACAATTCAGGAGGTTTCAAGCCAAGCCAATCATCCAGGCACACTCCTCAGGTCATAGTGAAGCTAACCAGATGGCTGCAGCTCGTCTGTAACTCCAAATTCAACAACCTCCATGTCCACTTGAAGCTCAAATCGAGGGAGGTCCATAGAACAATTCAGAAGGATTCAGGCTACAATAAGCATCCAGTTAGCATCATTGAGTCTCAGGGAAGCTATTGAGATCATTCATTCAAGCCCAGGTGGTCTCTATCATCCTCACGACCTCCATTTTCAGAGGTAAGTTTCTGAACCTCACTTCTCTAATTTAAGTACTCTTTGTGAAATAGCTCGATTCTATCTTGTTCAGCATCATCAGAGGATTGAAAACCCTCTATCATCATCCATTTATCTTTCAGTATAGTCATTTAATTTGATTTTGAAATTTTAGGGTTCTTCACGATTTCTGGTAAATTAGTTAGATGTAGTTAATATTAATTCATGTTAGTTACATATTTAGAATCGTGAGTGAATTTAGAGCAAGTTTCATGTTTACATCATTGCAAATGGTTGAGAGTTGAGAGAGTTCAGAAATTTGAATTGATGGAGCTTGAGGTTGAAGACGAAGATGGAGGGTGGCGCCATTTTTCAAATCTCTGAGCGAAGTTTGTTTTATTTTTAATGATAGGCGTTTCCTTAACGAATGAATAACTTGCCCTAGTGGCCACACATGCGCTCTTAGTCTCCTCATGCCCAAGGTCTGGGGTTCGAATCCCCCTCGCCTCAGACCTTTTGATTTTATTTTCTTTTTTTTCCACTCTATGCACTAGACAACACACATATTGCAATGAAATGCCCTCTATAACACCATGCGCGCGTTGGCTGGTTGGTGTGTGTTTTGATTGTTGGCTTCAAGGGCGTGGGTTCAAACCATGGTGAGGCCAAAATATTTTTTTATCACTTTTCACACTTATTTTCTTCACAATTTCACACAATTATTTAACCTATCAAATTAAATCATTTTCACTTCATTTTTCACACACTTTTTATTTAACATATCTATTTTGTGAATAATCAAAAAAATCATAAAAATATTATTTATTTCATGTATTTTTATTAGGTTTAAAATAGTATGTTTTAGGTGTTTTCTTAAATACTTTAATACATATTTTCACTTTGTTTTAACCTAAATCATTTTGTAAATAAAGTTTATGATAAAACCCTAATTGTTTAGGTCTTAATTAAGTAAAAAATCTTTATTTTTACTTTAATTAAGTTGACTTTTGTCAATTCTCAAAACTGTTTTCAATCTCCGAATAAATCAAATGATTAGGGTTTTCAAACAACAAAACCTTGTATCATTCAAAATCATTTTCAATTGCTTTTACACCAGTACTGTAAAGTACTGGGCCTCTAATAGAGTGTAAGTCCCAAAAACCTTCTCTTCTTAGCTTGTTTTCAAAACTGTATTTTCAAAATCTTCTTTCTGTTTTCAAAACATTCTTCTGGTATTTGAAGGGCATTATTCCCGGTGAAACTCTTCAGATACCTATGTGACCTTTGTCCATCTTCACTTCTTCTGTTTTCAAAAAACCCTTAACTGTTTATCATATATATATTCAACTGTTATCCACCAACTACTGTTGAGGCTCTGCATGTACTTCTTCAAAGGCCTCCACTCCATCCAGGTTAGGCTTTACAAGCTTTCAATTTACAGTCTTTATTTAAATTACTGTCAAATATAAATTGTGCATATATTAGTTTAGAACTACGTTTGAGTGTAAACCCTAGGACAGTTAAACTATATATATATTATAGGAATATGACCTAGGATTGAGAATGTCTTCCCGGTGAAGGCTCTTTCCTAATTAGAGATCTGTAGTTCAAACCCCCAAGATGAATTATTCCCGGTGAAACATCTTGGCAAAAACCTTAGAATCCAAATAAATAGGACACATCCACCCAAAGAGGAATTATTCCCGGTGAAACCTCTTACCCATTTGCTTAGAGCCAAAATAAGTTCAAAACCACATAGCTTTCTCTTGTGCTATAACAAGGACCCTCGATTAGCCTCCTCTTGGGCTTTGTACAAGGACCCACAGGATTCTTAAAAGCATTTCCAGCTTCCTCTTGAGCTTGTATACAAGGACCCATCAGGTTTCTTATAAACATAGGAACAGGTCTTTAGTCACCTTTTAGCCTACCCTGGTGAGTTTCTTCCAATTTAAACCAGACTTTAAACAAGCCAAGTTTGTCTCAATTTTGCATTGAGTACACCTTTTGGAATGAGAGACATGGACAGTCTCTGTCACCCTTATCTTCATCAATCTTCCTTAGCAGAGTCTAGGATCCATGCTTTGGGTCATCCTCAGCATTGAGTCAGCCTTCATCTTGGGCTTTAAACAAGAAGTCTCCATTAGATAATCTTTCTGCCATTCATTTTCAATAAACCCCTGGAAAGGGTTAGCCTCCAAACCAATCAATCATTTCAATAAAAACCCCTGGAAAGGGTTAGCCTCCAAACCAATCAATCATTTCAATAAAAATCCCTGGAAAGGGTTAGCCTCCAAAGTCAATTTAAAAATGTCAAAAAATAAAGATTCATTTCTCTTAGGAGATAATTTCCCCAAAAAAGAGTCAAAACCCCTGGAAAGGGTCAGCCTCCAAAAAACATGATAAAGTCAGTCTTTTAACGGACAAATTCACCAGTTGAGTCAAAATCCCTGGAAAGGGTTAGCTTCCAAAGAAAAACAGTCTTTTAATAAATAAAATCTCCTCAGTAGAGTCAAAACCAACAAAAACAGTTAGCCTCAACCTTGGGCTTCATACAAGGCACCCAAACAATAAAACTCCCCTGTCAAGAGTCAGCCTCAACCTTGGGCATCGTACAAGGCAGATAATAGAGTCTCCCCAGTGAGTCCTTCATCATTCAGTAGCCACAACCTTGGGCTTTGTACAAGGCAGATAAACCATACTTTCATGTGTCAAAGATTCCTAACACCTAGGATCTTTTCCCCTTAGAGTCATCCATACTCAATTCATTTATTTAAGAGTCTGCCACAACCTTGGGCTTTGTACAAGGCAGAAAATAATGTTTTCCCTAGCTAGAGTTAGCCACAACCTTGGGCTTTGTACAAGGCACATAAAATAGAGTCATTCATTCAATTATCCTCAACAGTTAGCCACAACCTTGGGCTTTGTACAAGGCACATAAATAGAGTCTCCCTAAGTAGAGTCAGCCTCAATTCTGGGCTTTGTACAGAACACAAAAATACCCTGTAATTAATTCCCAGTGGAGTCATCTCCCAGAGTCAATATCTTAATTAATCAATCAAAAAGCCTCAAGCTTGGGCCTCATACAAGCCAGCTAAAGTCAAATCTTTTATACAGTAGATAGACATAGCTTATCTCTATAGAGAGATATTTTTACTACTCTACCACATTCAAACAAACAAACATTTCAATTTCAATTTCAATCAAAGTCTCCCATTTAGGACTCTGAAAGACATGCTCTGGCACATCCCCAGACTTGTACACTTTCCCTAATTTGGACGAGCATCTTTCTTTCATTTAAGAGGCATCTGACTGGCATACTTGCACACACAAGTAAGGTCCCCCTCTTGAATGAAATGAATCCAGTTATTCTGTCACTCCTTTAAATGTTTGTGGTAGAATAGTACAAATACCTCTCTGTAAAGATGATTTCATGTCTCTTTACTGTAAACAGAGATTTAATTCCAAGCTTCAACCTTGAGCTTCAAGCAAGGCACCAAAAACAATTAATTTCCCTAGTTAGTTCCCCGAACTACATTAAGCTCTGACTTCCACTAGGGATATGTAGGCATGAGGTTCACAAGGAATCTCAGCGAGCTAATAAAATACCAAAAATAGTCAGTCTGTCTATCTGTCTGTCTTTCTTTAAATCAATTCAATTCTCTCTCCTAACACAAAGGAGAAACTTTCCCAATCATTAGCAGCAAACACAATCACAAATGACACAGAGAAGGTTCCTGTAGAGTACTACAGATATGTAGGGTGTTTAAACCCTTCCCTATGTATAACCGACCTCCCGGACTCCAGAATTTCTAGTCTAGGTGAAATCCCCACACTTAGCAAACTCCTAGGGTTTAGTTGAGATCTTTTTTCCCCTTTCCTACTCGTAGGACAAATAAGAAAGTTCGTGTGATATCGTAGGAAGAACTGAAATAAAATTCATCCCACCACGGGCGCATTCTCCTTCCAAATTTCGCGTGAAGGGTTTAGCGTGCCGTCCTCCCAAGTGAAACGGGGAGGTAAAGAAAACGACACCACAGTAAGAAACAAAGCCAGACTGGTTGCTCAGGGTTATAGTCAGCAAGAAGGGATTGATTATACAGAAACCTTTGCACCAGTGGCCAGGTTAGAATCTATTCGTCTATTAATTTCTTTTGCCACTCAACACAACATCACTCTTTATCAGATGGATGTCAAGAGTGCCTTCTTAAATGGTTATATAGATGAATAAGTTTATGTTCACCAACCTCCTGGTTTTGAAGACTCCATGTCTCCAAATCATGTTTTCAAATTAAAGAAATCATTATACGGATTGAAACAAGCTCCCAGAGCTTGGTATGAACGTTTGAGTTCTTTCCTTCTGGAAAATGATTTCACTAGAGGAAAAGTGGACACTACTCTCTTTTGTAAAACATTTAAAAAGGATATTTTAATTTGTCAAATATATGTTGATGATATTATCTTTGGAACATCTAATGCTACACTTGGAAAGGAGTTTGCTGAGTCTATGCAGGCTGAATTTGAAATGAGCATGATGGGAGAACTCAAGTATTTCCTTGGGATTCAAATCAACCAAACTTCCGATGGAACCTATGTTCATCAAACGAAGTATGTGAAAGAACTTCTGAAGAAGTTTAATCTTTCTGAAAGCAAAGAAGCTAAAACTCCTATGCATCCAACATGTGTACTGGGTAAGGATGAGGTAAGTAAGAAGGTAGATCAGAAGTTGTACAGAGGTATGATTGGATCTCTTCTATATCTAACTGCTTCTAGACCTGACATTCTCTTTAGTGTTTGTTTGTGTGCTCGATTCCAATCAGATCCAAGAGAATCTCATTTAACAGCGGTTAAGAGAATTCTAAGGTATCTGAAAGGTACTACTAATGTTGGTTTAGTTTACAGAAGATCTAAAGATTACAACTTAGTAGGATTCTGTGATGCTGACTATGCTGGAGATAGAATAGAAAGAAAGAGCACTTCTGGAAGTTGTCAATTTCTTGGAAGTCATCTGATCTCATGGTACAGCAAGAAGCAAGCTACTATTGCCCTCTCAACAACAGAAGCAGAATATGTTGCTGCTGCTGGTTGTAGCACACAAATGCTCTGGATGACAAGTCAGCTGGAAGATTATCAGATATATGAGAGTAACATTCCTATTTTCTGTGATAATACTTCTGCTATATGTTTATCTAAGAATCCTATTTTACATTCAAAAGCTAAACATATTGAGATTAAACATCATTTCATAAGGGACTATGTTCAGAAGGGTGTTATATCTTTAAACTTTGTGGATACAGACCATCAATGGGCTGATATCTTTACAAAACCCCTTGCTGAAGATAGGTTTAAGTTCATTCTGAAGAATATCAGTATGGATTTATGCCCAGAATGAGAAGATGAGAAGATCTTATGTATGAGTATCTTCTGAAATGAAATTGTTTTTTTTATAAGAAGTTCTGATTGAAATCAATTAGAAATTGTGATTCAGTTATTACTAACGTTTCATTGTCTAAGTTGATTCAGAATCTCTTTAAAAGCAAAACAGCTGTAACTGGCTATCCAGATGGTAAACACATGTTCACTATTTCTGGACAAGCGTGCGTGCAGTTGAGGGGACGTCTACTTAGGTAACTGTGCAAATCTCGTCTTTTGTCATTATTATCTCTCCTCACGTCATGTTACATTAAATGCCATTCATCATTTCTTTTATTGTCCTTCTTTTCTTTTTTTTATATTCCTCGAACGTTTCCCTCTTCTTTTTCCCTCTATTTATTCCTTCATTTCGTTGCATTTTTTTCAATAAGTCTTGGCTCTCTTTCTCTTTCTTTTTCTCTCTTGTCCAACAAAGTTTTTCTTTGGCATAAACCCTAGTTCATTCATCTTCAACCTAGCGTTCATCATGAATCCTTTCAACTCAATGAGAACGGATGGAAGGGTTAATCAGTTACAGGATGTGAAGCATATCTTGGGATGGCTCTCCAAGTCTCTTTCAAGACAGATCTCTTCTTCAATGCTGTTATCAACATTTATCCAAAGGAAGAAGACCTTCTTGAGTCACTGGAGCCCGTTTGCAACATTAGCTCCCTGTCTATGAACTGTCCCTCACTTCCTCTTTGGTCTCTTGGATCTCTCCTACAGTGGAGGTTCTAGTCTGGACAGGCATGAAGAGTTTTCAAGCTTTCATGGCTGAACAAACTGAAGACCAGAGGGTTCTTGAGTTGTTTGCGCAATCTTTGCGTAGGATAGAGTCTTAGGCTTTAAGTCTTTGTAGTTTTCTTTCCTTGTTGCATCTGTTTTCTGCATACATCTTTTGTAATCCTTCTGGTTGAAATCAATGAAAAGTTATTTATGTTTCTTTCCTTTTGTCTCTTGCTTTACATCTTAATCTTTTATGCTTTTTGATGTTATGACAAAAAGGGGGAGAAATTATATGATAAATGATCTGATTAATATTATCAGTTACCGAGTAAAAAGGCTCCACATTTACTAACAGAACTTGTAAAGTTATATGTTTTTAAGTTGTGTTGTTGCAGGAATCAAAGATTCAAGATCAACATAAGAAGCAACAAAATGAATCAAGCTCTTGGATTCTTGAAGCAAGCTGAGTGCTAGGAAGCTTCAGAATCAGAAGCAAGAAGGAAGAATGATCAGAAATAGCTCTTGGATTCTTGAAGCAAGCTGAGTGCTAGGAAGCTTCAGAATCAGAAGCAAGAAGGAAGAATGATCAGAAATTCTGATAATAGAATATGATCCAAATCATTGTCTATTTGCTCTGATACATTGTCTATTGGATCTGATATATTCTATATGGCTTATATGGCTCTGATACATATTTTGTGTTCTGATACACATTTTTATGTTCTAACTCATTCATGCTGACTTTTGTCGTTTAGTTTTGTTCTGTAACATTTCAGGATGTAGAGATGCTCTGATGATGCTCTGGTACATTCAACAATGTTCTGATACAATCTAGCATGAAGTGATGTAAGAAGAAATTCAAAGCTCTGAAGCTATCCGAGGGAAGCAGAAATCAGAAGCTGTGAATGTTCTAAAGATCCAGAAAACTCAAGTTCTGAAGCTGTCCTAAATGGAAGCATGAATCAGAAGCTGTGAATGTTCTGAAGATCAAAGAAATTCAAGTTCTGAAGCTGTCCTAAATGGAAGCAGGAATCAGAAGCTGTGAATGTTCTGAAGATCAAAGAAATTCAAGTTCTGAAGCTGTCCTAAATGGAAGCAGGAATCAGAAGCTGTGAGTGTTCTAGGGATCTAAAGAAATTCAAGTTCTGAAGCTGTCCGATGGAAGCAGAAGTCAGAAGCTATGAATTATCAGAAGACAGAAGCTTATGTGATCGTGTTGCACCCCAAAATTTGCCCACTTATTTATTTCCCAATTGGCTTTCATATCATGTCCATGTGCATATTTCATGTAAGTCATTCATTTGATACATTCATTCATATTCATTGTTACTGTTCAAGGAAATTGATGAAAAAAGAGCTTCTATGTGGGAAATATCTTGGTTCAAAAGAGAAGTTTTGAAGTCTGATTATATGACCTCATTTCCAATGAAGTCCTCCTAAAATCAGGGTTTTCAAGTTAGGGTTTTGACCAAGGTCAACTTTGTTGACTTTTTTGGTCAAAATTTAATTGGGAGATGATTTTCGGGTATGAAGTATGGTTGCCTTGAATAAATATTCACTGGAGTTTCTTTGGTTGAAAATTGATTGAGAATTGGATCAGAAACTCATTAATCGGGAAATTCATCTAGAATCAGAAAAATCAGGAAATGTTGACTTTTGGGTCAAAGTCAGGGTCAATTGTCAAAAATAGGGTCAATTGTCAAAAATTGACTTTTGGTGGAAATTTGGTCAAAGGAAGTCAACAAAAGTGATTAAAATAAAAAATAGTAAGAAATTACCAAAAAAGGAAAATTAGTCAAAATGTGAAATTTGCCAAAAATGGAAAGTCTCTACACTTAAAGAAATTTTGAAAAGTTTGAGAATGGTTGGGCAGTCAACTTCAGGCACATTTTTCACATGGATCCAGGTTTCAAATCAAAACAAGGCCAAGAGAGAAGTTGTTCATTTCATGGGTATCTATAACTTTGTAGTTGGAAGTATTCTCATTTGAATTATGGATCAAAAGATATGAGTGATTGAAGTTCCTGATTCAAGTTGATATTTTTTCCAGCACTTAGAGAAATTTCGGAAACTTTCATAATGGATGGGCAGCTGACTTTGAGACCATTTTACACAAACTTCGAGGCTTCAATTCAAGACAATCTCAACACCAACATTATTCATCTCATGGCCCTCTACAACTTTGTATTTGGAAGTTTTATCATTTGAGCTCTAGATAAGAAAATATGGATGAGAGAAGTTTGGAAATCCAAAGATGTTAAGTCATGGTGCTGGGCAAAATTTCTGGACAGCGTATGCATTTCCACAAACACGTGACATGCCAAATATAAGGTTGATTATAGAGAATTTTATCTGTCTTTGAGAATCAGTATCAATTCAAAAATGTCGTTCTCCATGCCCTCTCTCAAATGATCAAAGAACCATCACATTTGGTTACAAACTGAATGAGATACAAGGGCTCAAATTTGCGCGTCTGGAAAATGTCGTCGGCAAGGCACCGGTCCGAGAGGCAAGTCACACGCACGCAGGACTTTGGCAATGGTGACACCATGAGTACATTACCATTTTTCTTACAGTTATAAGTGTTTTCTAAAGACACTTTCAACACCAAATTTCCTCAGTTCCATATTCTTTTTACATCGAGCATGAGTATGAATTAAATGAAGGGCTAGAGAGGAAATTACATGTGTGCAAAGTCATGGCCATGCACATTTTGTCCTTGGCATAAGAGAGAGGTATTTCTCATATAGCAATCATGTGTGTAGCATATAATACTCACCATCAGCATGTTCCTATAATAGGTATGCATGATGCTGAAAACGAAAAGCATATCAAAGAGTTACTTCAATTGCAAAAGCCTTATTCACTAAGTTTGGAAGAGAAAAGTTACACTACACAAGACCTCACCATAACCAATAATGTAACTCACACTATATAAATCCAAAGCTCTTCACAAATCAGGGGGATTCATTTTTCATTTTTTCACAAAGCTCTCACTTTTCTCTCATCACTCTCCTTTCTCTCTTTACAAAGTTTGTTACAATTTTGTAACAAACTCATCAACCTTCATCTTCATTCTCACACAATCATCATCTTCATCACCTTTCAATCACCATTATGGCTTCAATATGAACTTGATACAAGCTTCAAAGCACCACCATCATCTTCAAGAATCATCTCCATAATTATTTTGTGATCATCACTTTCAAGAGAAGCAAGTATCATCATCATCGTTCAATTTCAAGCTACAAGTCTTGAGTTCACTTCTCAAGTGTGCACTCATTCTCCACTGCAAATCATCATCATCATTCTCAAGGAGCAAGGATTGGAACGCAGCTGTAGAATTTTCTTTCAAATCTTGATCAAGACTTCTCCAAGTAAGATTCTTTTTCCCTTGCATTAGAAGCATGTGTAGGCCTGGAACCCGTCATCAGGGATTGGGTTAGGACAATTAGAACCACCATGTTTTCAAGTATGTGTTGCATTTGATGTGAAAGTTTTGGATCTTGAAGTTTTGATTTCTGTTTGTGCGAAATGATGCTGGTTTGAACGTTTAATCCATATATTTGTAATCTATGCGTGACGATGATTGAATTGATATGCACTTTGTTGATTTTGGTGAAGATAGCAAACGTTAGAGTTTTAGGATGTGATTCGGTTTTGATGATAGAAGAAGAATCAATGAAAACTAATCTCATATTCGGAATCTACACGAAAAATCGGGTGGAAAGATGGTAGCTTTTTTAAGTTTCCAGACTTTTTTTTTCCGACGAGTGGTTGATCGGAGAAGACGACCGGAACAGTGTTCCGGCGTCTGGTTCAGTTTGCATGGCTGCATGATTATTGGTGATGTGGCATGCCATGATTGGATGTTGCTTCATTTTTGTTTTTAGCTAACTTAAGTTTAATATGACCAATTGATACTAATATGCTATGCTGTATACACTAATTAGTAAGGTCACGTACTGTTTGCAAAGCAAAATGCTGTGAATAATAATGTAATTAATATAATCATATGCTGTTTGGATGAATGAAACAAAATAGAACTGGGCCTGATATATTACGTTCCACACCCCCATATCCTGGGCCCAAGCGCCAACTATAAGAAGAACAGTTCATTGCTAATTACTTTCTCACCCCCTGCTTGCTCCAAATTCTCTTTTATTTCAATTTTGTTTCTTCCATAACTTTTAATCCATAAATCTGTTTTGATTGAAATAAAAATAAATAAAAATATGTTTTAGATACTTCTATGTGTGTAAATAATTGTAGTATTTTTTATAGATTTTTAGAAATTAGTTTGATATTTTTAATAAATCATTTACTTTGGTATGTTCATGTTTCTCTTGGTTTTGATAGATTTTGCAAATTAATTTCGTTTAGTACCTTAGGGATTGAATCTAATTACCAATTTTTGTGTAGTTTCAGTAGACTCATATACCATATTGTGTGTAAAAAATAAAAGTCCAATTCCATGTTTTGGTTAGGTTTTCATTAGGTTTTCTATACCCGATTTATGTGCGTTTCCAAACGGATAATCATGTGAATTTGACCTATAATTTCCTTTGCATTTATGCAATAGCCTTGGATCTTTTTTGTACATATAATTAGGGATGTTTAGAGGTCCTAAGACCTGGAATTAGATTTTTAAATCATGTCTTCTCTTTTTTACTTGAATGTTCCTTTCTTACATGTAAATAACTTGCTTTTGGCTAACGATTGTATCAACACTTGTCCAAATGACCTAAATTTTGTATGAAACGTTGTGACTTGATTCCATGATTGTTTAGATACCTATTAGAGGTTATTAGCCACTAACTTCCATCATTTGATTGCATCCTTCTAACTTCATTCGCCATTTGAACTTACTAACTAGTTTTGACCTAGTTTTGTCTAGTTTTTGTTAGAACTTTGTGTTGTTTCAAGCTAATTGACTAACATAAATTGGTATAAGGTCTTGGACCTATAAATGAACTAATAGCTACTGACTTTAAGCTTTTTTCATGTTTTCCTTCGCTTTTTGTTTTGATTAATTGATGTTTGTTCACTAATTGTTAAGGTAACGATTCAAGCGATACTTTGGTAACCTCTTGTGAATATTTTCGTGTGATGCCATGATGCTTTTGTGTTTGATTTAGGACACTAATTTCCTTGGTTTGCTACTGCCCTAGGTCTTTCTTCCTTCTCCCTCATGCTTTGCCTCTTCTTATACACTTTGATTGTTGTTAGTTTAAGAGGCGACGATTGTTTGTTCTTTCTCCACCTTTTGTGGATTGTTTTCTTTTGGGATTCATTGTGTGTAGTCTCTCTTAGGAGTAGACTTGGTTAGGGACTTCATTAAGTCACCTACCTTGCTTGTTGCTTTTGCTTATCTCTTACTATATGCTTACCATGTTCCCTTAGGGTGGTGACTTCAATCTTCATTAAGATTAGTCACATAGAACAACTTAGGTTGTAGTCTATGCATGATAACATAGGTAGAGATCCCTTATCCTTGACCTTAGGGCCACTTGTAGAATATAATAACTTAGATTAGAGAATAGGTTAGTTCCCCTTTGTTCATTCTTTTTTCTTTTTCAACTTTAAAACACTAATAAATAAAGATGCGAATCACATTAAGAAAGTGATAGAGAAATGAGTGGGATTCATTCCCTAATCTGTTTCTCAATCACTTAGTGGCATAGAAATGAGTGGGATTCATTCCCTAATCTGTTTCTCGGTCACTACTTAATGGGAGAGAAATGAGTGGGATTCATTCCCTAATCTGTTTCTCGAACATTAATTAATGGGATAGAAATGAGTGGGATTCATTCCCTAATCTGTTTCTTGAGCATTATATAATGGGATAGAAGTGAGTGGGATTCATTCCCTAATCTGCTTCTCGATCATTATACATTTTTATGTGATTCGAATCGCAAAGTAAATTCCCTTAAAAAATACCCAACCAAAAACATTTAAAACACTTAATAAAGGCTCGAATTAAAACAAAGTAATGAAGTGTTGCGAAACCTTGTATTGGGTTTTGTTCATCATGTAGTTACATAAAAAACACAAACCCAAGTTCATTCTTTTTCCTTGTTAGGCGCCTAAGAACAAGTTAAGTCCTTTCCAAAAGTAGGCGTATAAGTCTCCAAAGGTCGAGCATCGTGGATTGTGACCTTAACCGCTGTTCAACTAAAAAACACAAAACAAATGGAAACTATGGAGCCGAACTACGGTCGTTCTGATTCTTGAAAAGGATACGTAGGCATTGGGTCGCGGGGCCTAAGCGAACACACGTGTAAATAATTCCTTCTTTTCCCCGTATTTCTCTTTTGCATGCATTCGCATTTAGGCTTAGACATAGTATACACCCTTTAGATAGAAACAAACATAGGTGGATACCATCGAGTACGATGGGCGTGAGGGGTGCTAGCACCTTCCCCTTGCGTAACCGACTCCCGTGCCCTGTTCTCTGGTCGAAAGACCTTGTTCTTGTTCTGAGTTAGGTTTCCTGATATTCCTTTCCCTTATGGGATAAATATATTGGTGGCGACTCTGATTCCATTTTTCGCGGTAGCGACAGATCGTCTCTACCGAAATTATCAGGGAAGTCTTTTATTATTAAAGTTCTTTGAGTATTTATTTCAGGGGATGATTATTCATCTCAGGGGGAGATTGTTAATCTCAGGGGGAGACATATTCACATGCTTATGCTATAGCTGTGTAATTTGTCTTTAGCCGTCTGCTCTTTCTGATCGCAAATTCATATCATTTATATATGTTTTTGTCATCATCAAAAAGGGGGATATTGTTAGAACAAGATTTGTTCTGATCAATATTCTTAGTTTTGATGATAACAAGGATATGAATTTTGTGTAAGATAATGTGGTACTCTAATACATTGCAATTTCCATTTCAGGAAATATATAAAGAGTATGCACAAATCAGCGCTCAGAAGCTTTGTCTCAGAAGGTTCAGCATGCAACATCAGAACATGGTCTGGCAAAACATCAGAAGATGGTCAAGGCAGAATCAGAACATGGGTCTATGGAAGCATCAGAAGAACTTGAGATCAGAAGCAGAAGCACTGAAGTTCTCATGGTATCACGCTCAGAAGCACTTCAAGGTCAGAAGACAAGAAGATGCTATGCACCAAGCTGTTTGACTCTGATGATATTCAAATATTTTATTCAAACATCAGATCAGAAGAAAGTACAGGTGGCAGGCTACGCTGACTGACAAAAGGAACGTTGGAAGCTATTAAAGGCAACGTCAGTAGACACAGCGTGAACAAGGCTCGAGGTAGTTGACAAAAGCGTGAAACATTAAATGCAATGCTGTACGGAATACGCAAAGCATTAAATGCACCCAACGGTCATCTTCTCAAACGCCTATAAATATGTAGTTCTGATGAGAAGCAAGGTTGACGATTTGCTAACAATTAACTTGCTGAAACGCTGTTCAAATTCAAATCTCAGAAACTTCATCTTCATCAAAGCTCACTACATTGCTGTTGTAATATATTAGTGAGATTAAGCTTAAACGTTAAGAGAAATATCACTGTTGTGATTATAGCTTTTCAGAAGCATTTGTAATACTCTTAGAATTGATTACATTAATTTGTAAGTAACTAGAGTGATCAAGTGTTGATCAGGATACTCTAGGAAGTCTTAGCTTGTGTCTAAGCAGTTGTAATTAGAGTGATCACGTGGTGGTCAGGATACTCTAAGAAAGTCTTGTGAATACAAGATTACACTCAAAGATGTTTTTGATTTATGGCAAACTCAAATGAGCATTCAAACAACAAGGCGGAAGCAGAAAACTCAAAGAAAAGCAAGCAGTGATCACTCATGACAGTACAGGTTGATCTATTATACTTTAGGTCGACTCAACACAAGCAGATCAAGAAGAATGCAGAAAACCAGCAGTTAGGTCGACCTACTGTCAACCCAGGTCGACCTAAAATGGAGAAAAATCCACATACTTCTGCTAGGTCGACTCACACATCATCCAGGTCGACCTAAATTGATGAAATTTACATACCAGTCTGCTAGGTCGACCTACACAACGACTAGGTCGACCTAATCTGAGAAAATGTCCCCAGAATGCATTTTGAGAGGATTCTGGTCGACCTACTCCTTAAACAGGTCGACCTAACTGGGAGCAAAATTCTGCAAGCACTGCTAGGTCGACCTAAGCTCTACAAGAGGTCGACCTAACTGATCAAGAATGCCAAAAATTCTGTTTCTCTCATCTCCAACTGCTAAGCTATCTTATATATTATCAAAGGTTCATTATTCAACAGAACACCAACGACTGAAAGATACACAAACGCTTCTCATCTTCGTTCTTCATCATCTCCAACACAATTACACATAATCATTCTTGCGTTGCGGGTTAGTGATGAGTTCGATAACGTCCATGGAACGGAATTGAAGATTCCTAGTGGGTGAAGGTTTGTGGGGTTTGTTGGTGAATAAAATCTGCGGGTTTTGTCCTCCACGACGGGTGGTTCTTGGGGGTTTTTATCAAGAGGCGTTCATTGAGGATTCGGCTGAGTGTAACGATTGAGGAACGGGGAGTTCAAGGAATCAAGACACTGCAGAAGGGAATCAAAGTGAAGCTCTTGGATAACCTTGATCTTGCTCAAGATTAAGGGGGAAGAAGATTCAAAGGATGGACATAATTGGTTTATCGTTTATCGCTTTGTTATCTTCTTTGTATATACTACTTTCAACATTAATGAAAGATTACCCAATTTCAATTTGGAATTGGGGGCAGACGTAGTCGTAGCGAGGACGATCGACGAACTGCCTAAATAAATATCGTGTTCTTGTCGCTTTTACCTTTTCATTTACATTCTGTTCATATTTGGTTATAATAGCAAATTGATCAACGATTCGAGTGTTAAGATTGTGAATTAAGAACTTACATAAACATCACAATCCACCACACATTGAATTACCTTCAATTTGATCATTATCACCAAGTGTTTGTATATTTGTTTCTATCACTCTTACTGCATTGCAAACATTGTCCATCATACAAAAAGTTAATCTGATTTTCAATAAGAGAAACGCTTTGATTCTGCAACATATAATCTTATCATTCACCTCAAGTCTTTGACTGGTTTTTAAACACATATATAATCGTTTCGATAGTGGTTCGGAATAGACGCGAGTCGATTCAGAATCACTTCCGCTGAAAAGTCGTTTAAATCCGTAAAACTGTGAACGATCTATTCACCCCCCCTCTAGATCCTAAGGCCAGCGTCTAACAAGTGGCATCAAGAGCTCTGGTTTATTCCGTGCTACGTGAAACACTTATTGGAAAGATGGCTTCCGGACCTAAAGGGGCTCATAATAGAGCTCCAGTTTTCAACGGTGAAAACTATGGCTATTGGAAGGATTGTATGTGTGTCCACATCAATGCAATTGATAGGAACATCTGGACAGCTATTGTCAATGGTCCCTTTCAGATCACCATGATAAATGCAGCTGGTGCAGTTGTTCCAAAACCAGAAAAAACTTGGGATGCTGAAGATGAAAAGAGATATGCATACGATTGGAAAGCGAGAAACATTCTAATCTCAGCTCTAGGAGTTGATGAATACTATCGCGTTTCCCATTGTAGATCAGCTAAAGCTATGTGGGACACATTGCAAGTTTCCCACGAGGGAACGGATGATGTCAAACTAGCTAGGATCAATACGTTAACTCAAGAGTTCGAACTCTTCCACATGGAAGATGGTGAATCCATCGAAAACATGCAGAAGAGATTCGTTCATCTGAAAAATCGGTTAAATTCACTTGATAGACCTGTTTCCAATGCAGTTGCTACTAACAAAATCTTAAGATGCTTGAATAGGGAATGGCAACCCAAAGTTACAGCAATAAAGGAAGCAAATGATCTAAACACTTTAGACATCACAACTCTATTTGGTAAACTAGAGGAACATGAACAACACCTTAAATGCCTTGACATGCATGAGAAAAGGACAAAGAAAGAAAAGAACATGGAGAAAGAGGTAGAGAAGAAGTCAATAGCTCTAAAAGCTTCGAGCTCCAAGACCTCAAAACGAGAGCCAAAGGATAGTGACACAAGTGATGACGAAGACTCCGATGATGAGGAAATGGGACTGTTTGTGCGAAGATACAACAAATATCTAAAGAAAAATGGAGCAAAACATTCCGACAAAGGCTTGATCAACTATAGAAAGCAACCAAACATGTTCAAACAAGATGACGACAACAAAGGAAAGATCAAAGGTCTTTGCTTCAATTGTGGGAAAGCCGGTCACTACAAACCGGATTGTCCATACCTTAAGAAAGAAAAGGAGAAGAACCAAAGCAAAGGTCATAACAAATCTAAAAGAGCTTACATAGCATGGGAAAGTGATTCATCTAGTGAAAGCTCATCAAGCGATGAAGAAGAATCAGCAAACCTATGTTTCATGGCTCATCAAAACAAGAAAAAGAAAGCTGTAAGTCATTGTTGCACCCCAAAATTTGCCCTCTTTATTGGAGCTATAAGTTAATAATGACGTTTATTTCGTCATTCAAAAATCGAAGAAAAATAATAAAGAGTTTCTTATAAGGTGCTTGCAATTGTTAATTCAACTGAGCTTCATTGGATTTCATGTTGAGAAGTTCTTATGTGCTTAATTTTTATCTTCCTCAAGAATTCCTCAAAGCTTCTTTGTTATGTCGGTTTGAAATACCAATGCGAGTCATGACATGAGAGATGAATTTGTAGATTCATTGTGATCAAAGAAGTTTTTGTTCTCATCACTGTTACTCGTTATTGGCGATATAAGTTGACTTGGATCTAAGACGGCGTACAAGGTTTTAATTCACATTCTTGTGCAAGTATGAAGTATAAAGTTGTGTCGATTCAGGAGACTACTTAATGACATGAATTTAGATTTGTGTTCAAGATCAATCGGTTTGTTCTTAAACATTTGATTTGGCAAAGAATTAATTCAAGCTTGCAAAAATGGAAGATTGATTCATAAGGTTTTAGCACACAAAGTTCTGTAATTCAAATCATAACATTCATTCGAATCATTCAAAGTA
Source organism: Vicia villosa (assembly GCF_029867415.1). NCBI lineage: Eukaryota > Viridiplantae > Streptophyta > Magnoliopsida > Fabales > Fabaceae > Vicia > Vicia villosa. Next base: position 53,860 of record NW_026706096.1, read on the forward strand.
ATTTCTTACAAAATTCATCATTCAAATTCAAATGTTCAAAGAATTACAAAAAAGTCCAAATTCCATTACAAAATTCAGACACAACCATTCAATTCCAAGTCCTAACTCTTGAAAGGATATTTCTCTCAAATTTTACAAACTACACTACAAGATTCAAGCAAGAACTGTCGTCGAGTCCAATCTACACCTACACAGTCCATGAGCCTCACGAAAATCCAGCAAGGTTAACATAAAACGGGTTCAGAATTCTGCATAAAGGAGGTTCGATGAAATTAACGGAGGCTGCACCCTGCATAGTTCAAAGAAAATTGAGCCGGTTCATAAATTGAAAATGAAACGAGACACTGAGCCACCCTGCAATCAAAGAGCAAAAACCGGTTCGGACAACAAAAACCAATCAGATACATATAACAGAAATGGAGAAAAAGAAAATCGGTAACAGAACGAAACTTCTCACAAAAATGTAACAAACTTCTAACCGAAAACGTAACAAACTTTGGGGGTGGCTCTTGAATCCTCATCGCTCTTGATCTCTATCACCAATCTCCAATCTTCATCTTCTTCTCTTCAAACTCAATCACAGCATAACAGAAACTGCACACAACTCTAACCTTCATCTTCAATTTCTTCCTCGATTCTCCACCAATCTTCTCCAATAATCTGGATCTTCCACAATTAACCTTCAATCCACATCGAAAATCACCAAGAACTCAGAAAAGAGGTCAAAAATCTGCAGAGCAAATCACAAACAGAAGAAAGGAGTCATCTCTTCACAATAATCTTCATCGACTTGTTACGGAATTCTGAACAACAACGTACTGCATCATCAACAATCTTCATCCACGTGAAGAATCAAGAAGAGCGGCATCGTTTTCGTATCACTCTTCGTTTCAATCCTCACCATCACAAATCTTCACATCACTGCACAATCATCACGTTCATCATCTTCAATCATCAACTATCTGCAACTTCGTTTAATCGTAATCGTCATCTTCGCATCTCATCTTCACCTGCGGACAACAATAACAACAGCATCACGATTCAAAGACGAAAAAAATGAGAGAAGAAGATCGAGCGAAGGAGGGACGAGATCGAAAGAGAGGAGGTTCGCGAGACCGGAGAGAAAGCGAGAGTGAGAGCGATGGGAAGTGTGATAAGAAGGAAGTGTTCCGTTTCGAGAGATAGGGGAGAACCATCGAAGGAGCTGATCGGAGATAGAGTCTCCGCCGCCGTCGTTCACGAGAGTGAGAGTGTTTACGTTCTTCAGATTATCCCAATTCTCACACGTAACCCTAATTCCGTTTGCTTTAATTTTCAATTATGAGTAATTGTGATTAGTGAAATTAATTGAAAATTTGACTGATTAATTGTGATTAAATGATATAAAAATCTGAATAATACAAATAATTGGATCAAACAATTTTTACACATGGATTGATCGATTGGGCTCAGCAATTTGCAATGTAAACATTCCTTGGGCCTCACACGAATTCAGTAGCTATTCACTCCCTCTTTAGCCCAACACCACACTATTTTTGCCATTTTGCTGAAAATCAAACAAGAACATTCTGCTTGGGCCAAATCCCTTGGGCCCTGCGTCTAGTATGGGATTACACCACTGTTTTCACAATAAACCTCCCTGTGTACATATTTTCCACATTATATTTCATTGTTTTTCATAGATTTGTTTCTTTTTTCTTTTTAAGTGATAAAAACATGAAAATCATATATTTTGTTGTTAGTTTTTGCATGATAAATAGATAATAAAAACATGTTCTCTTTCTTAGAATTTAATTGTTTTGTTACATAGTTTAGTTCTAACTCTTTGAAAATGCTATAAAAAAAAAACAATTTAATTTTACTAGATTTTGTTTTAGAATTTACTTAGAATTTAATTTCTATTTTCTATGGCGGGTGTGTGTCTCCTTGTTATTACTGATTTGTTTGCTGAGATGTGCGAGGTACTTCGAGAGAGCCTTCGATTACGATTCGACTTGTCTCGTGTTCCACTTTATTTGTGGGACACGAATTCGCTTCCGGTGCGATTGATTTGCATCGTGTTCCACTTTATTTGTGGGACACGAACTTATGCCCGATGCGATTCACCTGATCTCTCACTCATTGAGATGTATATTCCTGTATCGTCTGGCTTGTGTTTCTCTTGCAGGTTGCTTGTGTGGTTGGGTTTGATACGCACCACATAGCGGTTGTGATTTATTTTCACACCGCATCGCTTTGACGCTTATGCTGGACTCCCGGCTTTGTTGGATGTTAGATTACGTGAAGTTTCTTCTTTGCTTGCGTTGCTAGCTCACTGCGGATTTGCTATCCGCTCGGTATTGTCTCCTGGTCCCTTTTACCGTTTTCTCGCATCATCCTTTAACATGAGAAGTAGGACTTAGACATGCATCTGGCCAAGCCCTCGAAAGAGGCTCTGTTTTTGTTGGTGTGTTTACATTTGTGCTTTGCGGCAGGGAGTCACGGTGTAATAAGTCCTATATGGCACTCCGTTAAGTCCTCATGAAAGGCATGCGGTCAAGGGTTCGTAATCAACCCCCGCCTAGTCTCATCGAGTCTGTTCAGTATGCGCACGTTACGCGTTGCTTGCTTCTGAACCTGCACAAGATCTTGTTATCGAGTATGTCAGGAAAAGGGTTCATGTAGCCGGACCCCCGTCTTTCCTATAGCTCGCGTCGCTCGACGTTGATGCTCGGTGTACGCACGCACCGTTTTCCTTTATGATCCGTGACGGCTTGGTTGCTGAGAGGGGTCCGCCCTCTTGTCTATGGCCTGATCATTTTCGCGAGGTCTAATGCTTGGTTGACTTGGGTTGAGCTGCTCCCCTTGGCTCTGGCGGGACCGCTTTTCTACCATTCGGTCAGTACCGTTGGTTTGTTTGCTTTACGAGCGGATGCTCGTTTGTGTGATATTATTGTGTGCTTCCCCCTTTTCTCATAGGTTGTTAGTTTAGTTTAGACTTGTACCCTTTGTATGATAACATTAGGTAGCAAGCTTTCCCCCTTAGTTTAGGTTTTCCTCATGCATTCTTTAAAACACAAACCACACTCTTTGATTTTCTTTTCTTAAGAGCTTGTTATTTCCGCTCCATTCCCAGCATAAGTCTCCAAAGGTCGAGCAGCGGAGTGTGAATATAACTCGTTCACCTAAAAAACACAAAACAAACAGAAATTAGTTAGCCGAGCTACGGTAGCTCTGATTCTGCAAAACAGATACGTAGGCAGCGGGGTAGGGCCCGTGCGAGCACAATCCTTTATTTTCCCTACATTCTGCATGCATTTTAGTCCAGATTAGCGTAGTTTGCTTACACACCCATAGTTTTAGACACAGGCGTGGATACCATCGAGTACGATGGGCGTGAGGGGTGCTAATACCTTCCCCTCGCGTAACCGACTCCCTTACCCTTTTTCTCTGGTCGTGAGACCGTTGTTTTGTTTTGTGGTTTGCTGGCATTCCCTTCCGTTTCAGGATAAATATGTTAGTGGCGACTCTGTTAATTTTCGCGGTAGCGACAGCTGGCGACTCTGCTGGGGACGTCTCGACCTGTTGCTGGTCCGGACTCAGCAAGTCGATCCTAGCGCTTGTGTGTTTATCATTGGGTGTTTTTACTGCTTTGCATATTTATCTGTTTGCATTGCATTCTATGTGCGCTTTTACTTTTCTGCATCATATTCTGGACTGGCTGTATCTCTGTCTGTTGGGTGGGTGTTTCAAGAGGTAAAAGGCCCAATACCCAGGCTATGTGTGAACCATAGGAACCCTAGGATAGAGTGGGAGCATGGTTTGTCTCGAGGTGTACGTCTCGGGATGGATTATGTGACCACGAGCAGAGTAGTGGTTTCAAACGGAGGTATTATCGTCACCCGCATCCGCGCTGTGATGATGCTTACCTTCGGGCGGACCGTATACTGCGTTTCATGACCTTACCTTGGCCTAGATTTTACCCGTGAGTGGGGCGGGAATCAATGATCATTTAACAGGTACATTGTTGGTGACCGTTGTTCTCGTTCGTGGGTTACCGCTGTTCTTGTTCGTGGGTTACCGCTGTTCTTGCTCGTGGGTTACCGCTGTTCTCGTTCGAGTGTACTATTGGTTCCTGTTCGTGAGGTACTATGGTTCTTGTTCGAGTGGTAATCTGTGTTCTATTCCAGGGTGTTATTGACTATGGGCTTTGGTTCCTTGGATTGATATTGCGTGTTTCGTGTGGTATACCATTTGGGGCCGAACCTTTGGCTTTGTACTATGTGTGTTACCGGCAATCCAGAATGCCCGGTGGGCGGTAACAAGTCCCACCATTTTGCATCATTGCATATTTACTTTCCAAAAAAATGATGTACAAAAAATAACTAGCATACATGTTCCTTCTATTTCCTAGGAATTGTGTTTTTAAGCCTCGTGTCGAGCTTTTCCATCTTTTGCTTGCCAAAAATCAAAACACGAGGATTCCTTGGAAATTGAATGAACATGGCATTGCACGCATATCATGCATTTCATATATTTCATGCATAACAGGTGTTTAGGATCGAGGATCTCTTATTCAGACTTGGTACTCTTACCAGACTCAGAGACTTGATTTGTTCTTATTGTGTGCTCAAAGATTAGTCATGGAACAACTTTGTGGGGTGACCAAGATGAAAGCTCAGTTTGGGGTTCTTTTTGGAGATGGGTCTTATGCTCAGTGGCTTCCATGTTTGCTTTATTTGCAACAGGTTAAGCTCCGCACTATATTGATGCTTACAGATTCTCTGCTGAATGACGATGACACTAGGTGTGAATTCTATCTGGAGAACCTGGTCGTGATGTTAGTATCTACAAGTCTTTGAAATTGCTTGGGGCTCCCGCACGAGGGATAAGCAAGACATTGTCTATCTTGAGCATTGCACCATTTGCATTGCTCGAATCCCTAAAGCATTACAAATTCCGTGTGACTTCGCCACAATCTTCTTCCAGACAGTAATCAAAAGTGTTCTGCAGAGACACCTCTCATTCTCAAGGTTCTGCTTCATATCCAAAGTCACCTCTTCCTGGAGTTTCTTGTTTAGTAAACATCGCTGTCAACAGAGACAGAAAGAATATGAGAAACAAGCTGACGAGGTCCCCATGCCTTGTGTCCAATCGCATCCTTGCTTGTTGGAATTTCAGTTGATTAAGATTCATGCTTTGGATCCTTCCCACCACAAATAGCTCTCCTGATTCCGATGACTATACTAGGTGTGTTCCATGCTGGGGGTACTTGATCATAATGCCAATCCTTACAAAGTGTTGAAGTACAAAGAGTCCAGAACTTGCTCTATGCAGAGATGTTTGAGTTTACTCATAATGGTTTCTACCGGTAAATCCCATTTCATCTGCTGCAAGTATAATGTTTGTTCCTCCTCAAGGAAGTAACTCATGAGAATCACGTGCAACTTGTACTGCAAGAGGCTCTCTTCACAACAACTGTTGTGTGTTCCAAGTAATGACTTTGATAGCCAAGCGTCAGAGGTTATTGTTGTTCGTTGATAATAATACAAGTTTCCTCCATTCATGATGGTGTTTTCTGTTTCAGCAGCTATATTTAGGGCTCCCGACCGAGGGATAAGCAAGACTCCGTGTTCTTGAGTTCGCATCATTGGCGGCTCAAATCCCTAGAGCATTCACAAACTCCGGTCTCTATATTTGGGGCTCCCGACCGAGGGATAAGCAAGACGCCTTGTATCTTGAGTTTGTGCACCACTGGCACGACTCAAATCCCTAAAAGCTGAGCACTTACAACTATTGTATGGCCTCGTCGAAATCTTCTTCTGTGAAGTAATCTGAAGTGTTCTATAGGAACATATGTTGATGATGGGTGCGTTTTACATGCTGGGGCACCTGTTTATTAGATTGAGGATTGTCAAATATTCAGAGACAAAGTACAAGACCTGATTGACTCAAAGGCTATCACATTCGCACTTGAAAGCCAGAATTGAAGTTCTCCTTTGACTCAACGGATCTTCTGAAGCAATAAGTCCATACGGAGAGGATCTCCTCAACATTGGCAATTCTTAATTCATCATGCATGTTCATGTTTAAGCTTTCTTGTTTTGTCAATACTATGTGTATGTAAAACTTGTTTATTTTTGAACTATAATCATAATGCATTGGATATGTTTGTCTTGAAAAAATCCATTCGCTTTTGCTCTTATATGTTTTTCTATGCTTTTTGTGATACCTAACTCCTGTTAATAAAGCATGATAACTCCGTAGGGAGAATGATGAACATAATACCAAATAACCTCAAATGGTATGCTTTTGAGTAAAACCCTGTTGATGATGTACAGGCATTGTTTCAAATTCCCAAACACTGGAGATATAAGGGAGTGAAACCCTCGATAACCCCTCTGAGCCTTCGAAGTAGGAGTTTCTTTTCTCAAAATAAAAAAACCCTCACGTTCAACCTATGGGCGGGTAGTATTCAGTTAACCTGATCGAGCATTCAAATTTCATCAGGAGTACGCATCCAAGGACATAACAATGGTTGTCTTTCAAAAGGTTGAGGAAAGTCAAATCCACAACGATTATCCCTCAAATCAGGAGGTCGAGACCAACATCAAAGCCGTTGTGGTTTATCCCTCACATCAGGAGGTCAAAATATGACGATACCACAATGGTAATTCTTCATCAATCAGAGACTCAGGCAGTCACTATGCACTTCCAACAAATCAGAGATTCAGGATCACACGACTTGTTCAAAAGAAAAGAATGAATGAAGAAAAAAAAGAAAAAGCCCGCTAAGTCAACAACTTGAAAATAAATGACTTAGGCAAAAGTTAGGGCATCCCGCTGGACTTCCATATCAAAATTCAAAATAATTTGTCCAGGCAAAATTTAGGGAAACAAAAAAAAAAGCAAAGCAAAAAGCGAAAAAAAAGGATTACAAAATAAAGATCCTCAACAAAGAACAAAGTCGTGTGATCAGACACCAAAAACAAAAGGTAAAGTGACTGCCACGTTCGAACGCCTCATTGATTCCTCAATCATTTCCAAATTCTTCTTGAAAGATGAATGCTCATTTCAAGTTAACTGAATTTAGGAGTGGAGAACATCATGAAGGGGGTGGGCACCAAATAATTTGAGCCTAAAAATCCTTTTTTTCTAAAAACCGTGAACCTGACCACGTTACAACCCTTGAAAGTCCTAATTGAAGCAGGGTTAATTCGAAAGCAGACTATACACGAGAATACGGTAAGCTGACTCCTAGGAGATCTACTAAACGCTTGAGTTGGTATCACACCGTCTTTTCTTTCTTTCTTTCATAAAAAATCGATGTTACGACATCCTTTCAAAAAGTTTCTTTAAACTTCAAGACAAACATACTCTTTGCATTAGAATTATATTTCTCATAATAAACATTCTTTGCATATGAACAAGTGCTTAACATCAAGAAAGTTTCCACAATGAACTTCAGATGAAAAGTTTTATCCTCTTGAAGGACAGGTTGTCTTCAGAACTCCGTTGAGCAGAGGCAGCAATATTCCAAAGTCCGATCACCCTCAGGGGCACAGAAGCATTTGATTACTCTATCGAGTAACTTTTCAATCAATATGAGGCAATCAGGTCAAGATTCAAAGAATCTCTCAAAATGTTGAGTAATCAGGGGCATTCACCCAAGCACAGTCGAGGCTACTTCCAATACAGGTCAATCAGGGGCATGATTTCAAAGTACATGATACTGGGGCAAGTTGGCTTGATAGGCACAGATATTAGAAAGTCCTTATGAGACGAATTTCTTCAAAGTCCTTAAGGCTGGGGCAAAACACTATGCAGTGGCATTCTTTCCTCATCATGAGGTGTTCAGATTAAAGTTTAGATGTGAGCTAAGCAACTTATGAACTTGAGAACCGTCAAGGTCGTCATCCTCAATGGTCTGAAGCTGAAAGTCCAATCTTTAGTGGCATCTCTTTGCATTTCAGTGTGATTTTCAAAACCCTTCCAGAGGTTGCAACCGTTGGTTATTGGTATCCCTTAACTAGAGTCCTGTTATGTGGACATCAAATTCCTTTGCTTTCCGACCCTCAAGTCGTGAGTTTCTAACCCTCGTGTTGTGATTCCTTTGCTTTCCGACCCTCGAGTCGTGAGTTTCCAACCCTTGTGTTGTGATTCCTTTGCTTTCCGACCCTCGAGTCGTGAGTTTCCAACCCTCGTGTTGTGAGTACTTTGCTTTCCGACCCTCGAGTCGTGAGTTTCCAACCCTCGAGTCATGAGTTTATCTCCTTTCCGACCCTCGTGTCGTGAGTTTATTCCTTTCCGACCCTCGAGTCGTGAGTTTACCTCCTTTCCGACCCTCGCGTCGTGAGTTTATCTCCTTTCCGACCCTCGTGTCGTGAGTTTATTCCTTTCCGACCCTCGAGTCGTGAGTTTATCTCCTTTCTGACCCTCGAGTCGTGAGTTTCCGACCCTCGAGTCGTGAGTCTATCTCCTTTCCGACCCTCGAGTCGTGAGTTTCCGACCCTCGTGTCGTGAATTTCCAACAATTGTGGATGATTGTCATATACACCCCAATGTGCCTGTAAGCCCATTACTTGTTGACATCCTTACAATCAATACGATTATGCAGAAACACTATGAAAGCCAATGCCTGTTTGGTCCCTTTGAAGTCAACACTTGCTTGCCCCCTTAAGCCCACTTCCTGGTGGCATTCTCTTGGAGAACCAATGCCTGTTTAATGCTCTGGCCGATGCTTGTTTGGTGTTTTAATCACTGCTTGCCTGACAACTCATTGAATCCATTGCTTGTTTGGAGAGTTTCAAGCTCAGATGTTTGACAATCTGTTTGCTCTTACATCTGCCCATTGTGGGTGAGCATTAATGTTCTCTGCTATGTGAGGAAATCCCGTGGACACCATGCTATATCCTGGGGCATTTTCATCTGTTTATCTCGCAGGTACATCCTTTTGAGCGTCGTGTCAGCGCGTTGGCGGATCTAGCCGAGTGAGAGATCCTCATTCCCCAGCTGAGTGCATCCAAATGAGGTTTTCTTTGTTTCAAGATTCTCATCTCCTCAGCAAAGCACATCTCAATGCGATCTCCGTGCTTCAAAGGCCTTATTCCCCGGTGGAATGTCTTCTCCCCAGTTGAATCATGATTGAATGACATCTGATTCCCCAGCAAGCTCTTAATGAGATTCCTTGCCCGAGTTCCTCACTTTCCCCAGTAGAGTGTTTCTCTCCCCAACTGATTGACTTGTTTTCCCCAGGAGAGTCATCTTATTCCCCAGTGGAGTTATCTTAACAAGAGGTTCCTATGCCAGGTTCCTTATCCCCAGCGGATCTCTTATCTTCTCAGTGGATCGCCATGTAGAAGTATTATCTTCCCCACTGAATTCTTTCCTCAGCAGAGATTCACATGCTTCCTCAGCAGAATATGTGTCCATCCAGGATTTCCCCAGCGGAATGCGCCATGCACAAGCAAGTTGGTCACTCCCCATCAGAGTTGTCTATATGACTTGCCCATTATCTCCACATCCCCAGAGTGTCGAGAATTTGCTTCTCAAATGAAGTTTCTAGGGTATTCCCCAAGCAGTCAATTGGGATGTTCTAATCCCCAAGCAGGATTTATTCCCCACTCAGAGCTCACGTCTAGATTTGATCATCTCCAGCAGATTTCTGATCCATCTTTGCAAGCTCACAATGATGACCCGTGGTCACTCATTTCGTCCTCCCCACAGAGTTTCGTACTCTCTCCAGGACTTATTCAGCAATTCAGTGCTCATCCGTTGTTTCCCTAAGCAACGCCCAAATCATGCATCATTTGCATAGCATTCTCTAAACGTGTAACGTCTTCCTCCTCGGAAACGTTATTCCATACGCATTCATACATGCATCATGCATAAATCATATCATATCTTTTTCTTTCTGCAGGAAAGTTATCAAGATACAAATGCCTCCTAGTGAGCAACTCGCCTAGTCATTACAGGCGCTTATCCTGATGTTTTGAATCAGAAGAGGATTGTTCTACTTATTTTCTGGCGTAGCTCAGATCAGTTCAAAGACATTCCTATTCCCGATGCCCCCAGATCGGTGGAAGATATTTGTTCCTATCCTGATATTCAGCTCAGTTGAAGGAACCGCCTCCGGATCTCCCAAGATCTTCCGAAGGAGCAAGCCCTCTGATGCATCAGATCAGTTGGAAATATCTACTCCCTGACGATTTAGTTCGTTCAGAAGAAGAAACTCGTTTGCCCAGTCCTGATGCCTAACCATCAGTTGAGGACGTTTTCTTTACCCGGCGTACACAGTTCGGAAGAAACATCTGTTCCTATCCTAATATTCAGATTCAGATTAGTTGAAGGAACCGCCTCCGGATCTCCCAAGGTCTTACGAAGGAGCAAGCCACTGATATCATTAGATCAGATGGAGATGTTTGCCTGATCGACTTTGTCTTTCAGATGAAGATTGTCCTACTTATTTTCTGGCATCATGTCCAGATCAGTTTAAAGGCATTCTTTCCCCGGCGTACACAGTTCGGAAGAGATATTGTTCCTATCCTGATTTCCAGTTCAGTTGAAGGAACCGCCTCCGGATCCCCGTGGTCTTACTAAGGAGCTAGCCGCTAATTCCCAGATTAGTAGGAATATCTACCTGATGATTTAATTGCATCAGAAGAGATGTCTGCCCAGATTCCCAGATCATGATTCCCAGATCAGAGATACTTATTACCCGTTGATATTCAGATCAACCGATGTATCTCCTTCGATTCCCAAATCGACCTAAGACATCTATCCCGATGCATGTTCGGAGACATCTGCTACGCCTGATACCCAGATCAGTCGAGATGTTCCTTCTCTTGATGCCCAGATCATTTGAAGTGTTTCCCCTGCCTGTGAGTGCCCGTTCCTTCTTATCATAAGTTGGAACATATTTATTATCCAGGTCAATTGAAGTTTTTTCTCCCTGCTTGCGGGGTGGTACATTCCTTCTTTTTTTACAAGATAGGATCTTCTGTTGATCAAGAGCGCAAATTTTCGAGTTCATTCTGGTATTCAATCTCCTTCCACCTTAACGGTTCGAAACTTTCGTTTCTCACTCGCTAGGTTCAAGAAGTTTGAATAGGGGCAGCTGTTGCACCCCAAAATTTGCCCTCTTTATTGGAGCTATAAGTTAATAATGACGTTTATTTCGTCATTCAAAAATCGAAGAAAAATAATAAAGAGTTTCTTATAAGGTGCTTGCAATTGTTAATTCAACTGAGCTTCATTGGATTTCATGTTGAGAAGTTCTTATGTGCTTAATTTTTATCTTCCTCAAGAATTCCTCAAAGCTTCTTTGTTATGTCGGTTTGAAATACCAATGCGAGTCATGACATGAGAGATGAATTTGTAGATTCATTGTGATCAAAGAAGTTTTTGTTCTCATCACTGTTACTCGTTATTGGCGATATAAGTTGACTTGGATCTAAGACGGCGTACAAGGTTTTAATTCACATTCTTGTGCAAGTATGAAGTATAAAGTTGTGTCGATTCAGGAGACTACTTAATGACATGAATTTAGATTTGTGTTCAAGATCAATCGGTTTGTTCTTAAACATTTGATTTGGCAATGAATTAATTCAAGCTTGCAAAAATGGAAGATTGATTCATAAGGTTTTAGCACACAAAGTTCTGTAATTCAAATCATAACATTCATTCGAATCATTCAAAGTAATTTCTTACAAAATTCATCATTCAAGTTCAAATGTTCAAAGAATTACAAAAAAGTCCAAATTCCATTACAAAATTCAGACACAACCATTCAATTCCAAGTCCTAACTCTTGAAAGGATATTTCTCTCAAATTTTACAAACTACACTACAAGATTCAAGCAAGAACTGTCGTCGAGTCCAATCTACACCTACACAGTCCATGAGCCTCACGAAAATCCAGCAAGGTTAACATAAAACGGGTTCAGAATTCTGCATAAAGGAGGTTCGATGAAATTAACGGAGGCTGCACCCTGCATAGTTCAAAGAAAATTGAGCCGGTTCATAAATTGAAAATGAAACGAGACACTGAGCCACCCTGCAATCAAAGAGCAAAAACCGGTTCGGACAACAAAAACCAATCAGATACATATAACAGAAATGGAGAAAAAGAAAATCGGTAACAGAACGAAACTTCTCACAAAAATGTAACAAACTTCTAACCGAAAACGTAACAAACTTTGGGGGTGGCTCTTGAATCCTCATCGCTCTTGATCTCTATCACCAATCTCCAATCTTCATCTTCTTCTCTTCAAACTCAATCACAGCATAACAGAAACTGCACACAACTCTAACCTTCATCTTCAATTTCTTCCTCGATTCTCCACCAATCTTCTCCAATAATCTGGATCTTCCACAATTAACCTTCAATCCACATCGAAAATCACCAAGAACTCAGAAAAGAGGTCAAAAATCTGCAGAGCAAATCACAAACAGAAGAAAGGAGTCATCTCTTCACAATAATCTTCATCGACTTGTTACGGAATTCTGAACAACAACGTACTGCATCATCAACAATCTTCATCCACGTGAAGAATCAAGAAGAGCGGCATCGTTTTCGTATCACTCTTCGTTTCAATCCTCACCATCACAAATCTTCACATCACTGCACAATCATCACGTTCATCATCTTCAATCATCAACTATCTGCAACTTCGTTTAATCGTAATCGTCATCTTCGCATCTCATCTTCACCTGCGGACAACAATAACAACAGCATCACGATTCAAAGACGAAAAAAATGAGAGAAGAAGATCGAGCGAAGGAGGGACGAGATCGAAAGAGAGGAGGTTCGCGAGACCGGAGAGAAAGCGAGAGTGAGAGCGATGGGAAGTGTGATAAGAAGGAAGTGTTCCGTTTCGAGAGATAGGGGAGAACCATCGAAGGAGCTGATCGGAGATAGAGTCTCCGCCGCCGTCGTTCACGAGAGTGAGAGTGTTTACGTTCTTCAGATTATCCCAATTCTCACACGTAACCCTAATTCCGTTTGCTTTAATTTTCAATTATGAGTAATTGTGATTAGTGAAATTAATTGAAAATTTGACTGATTAATTGTGATTAAATGATATAAAAATCTGAATAATACAAATAATTGGATCAAACAATTTTTACACATGGATTGATCGATTGGGCTCAGCAATTTGCAATGTAAACATTCCTTGGGCCTCACACGAATTCAGTAGCTATTCACTCCCTCTTTAGCCCAACACCACACTATTTTTGCCATTTTGCTGAAAATCAAACAAGAACATTCTGCTTGGGCCAAATCCCTTGGGCCCTGCGTCTAGTATGGGATTACACCACTGTTTTCACAATAAACCTCCCTGTGTACATATTTTCCACATTATATTTCATTGTTTTTCATAGTTTTGTTTCTTTTTTCTTTTTAAGTGATAAAAACATGAAAATCATATATTTTGTTGTTAGTTTTTGCATGATAAATAGATAATAAAAACATGTTCTCTTTCTTAGAATTTAATTGTTTTGTTACATAGTTTAGTTCTAACTCTTTGAAAATGCTATAAAAAAAAAACAATTTAATTTTACTAGATTTTGTTTTAGAATTTACTTAGAATTTAATTTCTATTTTCTATGGCGGGTGTGTGTCTCCTTGTTATTACTGATTTGTTTGCTGAGATGTGCGAGGTACTTCGAGAGAGCCTTCGATTACGATTCGACTTGTCTCGTGTTCCACTTTATTTGTGGGACACGAATTCGCTTCCGGTGCGATTGATTTGCATCGTGTTCCACTTTATTTGTGGGACACGAACTTATGCCCGATGCGATTCACCTGATCTCTCATTCATTGAGATGTATATTCCTGTATCGTCTGGCTTGTGTTTCTCTTGCAGGTTGCTTGTGTGGTTGGGTTTGATACGCACCACATAGCGGTTGTGATTTATTTTCACACTGCATCGCTTTGACGCTTATGCTGGACTCCCGGCTTTGTTGGATGTTAGATTACGTGAAGTTTCTTCTTTGCTTGCGTTGCTAGCTCACTGCGGATTTGCTATCCGCTCGGTATTGTCTCCTGGTCCCTTTTACCGTTTTCTCGCATCATCCTTTAACATGAGAAGTAGGACTTAGACATGCATCTGGCCAAGCCCTCGAAAGAGGCTCTGTTTTTGTTGGTGTGTTTACATTTGTGCTTTGCGGCAGGGAGTCACGGTGTAATAAGTCCTATATGGCACTCCGTTAAGTCCTCATGAAAGGTATGCGGTCATGGGTTCGTAATCAACCCCCGCCTAGTCTCATCGAGTCTGTTCAGTATGCGCACGTTACGCGTTGCTTGCTTCTGAACCTGCACAAGATCTTGTTATCGAGTATGTCAGGAAAAGGGTTCATGTAGCCGGACCCCCGTCTTTCCTATAGCTCGCGTCGCTCGACGTTGATGCTCGGTGTACGCACGCACCGTTTTCCTTTATGATCCGTGACGGCTTGGTTGCTGAGAGGGGTCCGCCCTCTTGTCTATGGCCTGATCATTTTCGCGAGGTCTAATGCTTGGTTGACTTGGGTTGAGCTGCTCCCCTTGGCTATGGCGGGACCGCTTTTCTACCATTCGGTCAGTACCGTTGGTTTGTTTGCTTTACGAGCGGATGCTCGTTTGTGTGATATTATTGTGTGCTTCCCCCTTTTCTCATAGGTTGTTAGTTTAGTTTATACTTGTACCCTTTGTATGATAACATTAGGTAGCAAGCTTTCCCCCTTAGTTTAGGTTTTCCTCATGCATTCTTTAAAACACAAACCACACTCTTTGATTTTCTTTTCTTAAGAGCTTGTTATTTCCGCTCCATTCCCAGCATAAGTCTCCAAAGGTCGAGCAGCGGAGTGTGAATATAACTCGTTCACCTAAAAAACACAAAACAAACAGAAATTAATTAGCCGAGCTACGGTAGCTCTGATTCTGCAAAACAGATACGTAGGCAGCGGGGTAGGGCCCGTGCGAGCACAATCCTTTATTTTCCCTACATTCTGCATGCATTTTAGTCCAGATTAGCGTAGTTTGCTTACACACCCATAGTTTTAGACACAGGCGTGGATACCATCGAGTACGATGGGCGTGAGGGGTGCTAATACCTTCCCCTCGCGTAACCGACTCCCTTACCCTTTTTCTCTGGTCGTGAGACCGTTGTTTTGTTTTGTGGTTTGCTGGCATTCCCTTCCGTTTCAGGATAAATATGTTAGTGGCGACTCTGTTAATTTTCGCGGTAGCGACAGTCATCTTAAACCTGAACTCGTAGATAAGGTATCTCATTCTCAACTAAAACTTGCTTTTGAAGAATTACATAGAGATGCAATTAAAGCTTTCAAACTTTTGGCCTCAAATAAGAAAATATTTTCATATCTTGAATCAAAAGTTGAGAAAACCGAAAAGGATATGGAAGCTTTAAAACAATCTATGCTAGACATTCAAAAGGACAAAGTTGAAATAGATCCTACATCATGGTTTGGTTGTGAGACATGTCACATTTGGCAAAAAGAAGTAAGAGATCTAAAAGCCAAGTTAGACAAGGCTCTACAACCAAAAGTGACTTTTGCGGTTGATCCAAACAAGTTCAAAAGATCGTATACTCCTTTATATAGCAAATACACTTTTGTACCAAAAGTATCAACTAGCAAAACTCCATATTCTCATCATATTACCTGTCATTATTGTTGCAAAAAGGGACATACCATTGAAAAATGCAAATTTAGGAGAATTTTAGTTCCTAAAGGAGTATTTCAATGGTTGCCTAAGTGCAACAAATTGTGTACTCACTACCAAGGACCCAATGAAAATTGGGGACCTCCCTCTTTAAATTAATCTTGCAGGAAAAGTGTCTTGACATTGCCGAAAGGTTGTGGTTCCTTGATAGCGGATGTTCAAGACACATGACTGGAGACCTATCTCTTTTCGTTGAGTTTCAAGCAAAGAAAAAGGGGTATGTCACCTATGGAGATAACAATCGGGGAGCCATACTTGGTAAAGGAAGTGTAGGTAACCCTTCTACCACTACTATAACTGATGTGCTGCTAGTAGAAGGTCTTAAACATAATCTTTTAAGTATAAGTCAATTGTGTGACAAAGAATTTAAAGTAATGTTTACAAATTCTGGCTGCACAATAGAACATACTAAGAAAAGAGACATTATGTTTAAGGGCTTAAGAGTAAACAACATCTACATGCTAAACTTGGATGAGGTATCTAAGTCTAGTACCAAGTGTCTAGTTGCTCTGGGCGATGACTCATGGCTGTGGCATAGACGTCTCGCCCACATAAATTTTGACTTACTTAATAAAGTTGTCTCAAAAGATTTAGTAATCGGCTTACCTAAAATGAAGTTTTCAAAAGATCATCTATGTGATGCTTGTCAAAAGGGAAAGCAAACAAAAATCTCTTTTAAATCAAAGAACGTGGTTTCAACATCACGCCCTCTTGAACTACTTCACATGGATCTCTTTGGCCCTTCAAGGACTAAAAGCATGGGTGGAAACACCTATGGTTTTGTCATTGTCGATGATTACTCGAGATTTTGTTGGACAATCTTTCTACCTAGTAAGGATCAAACTTTTCCAGCTTTCACACAATTTGCAAGATTATGTCAAAACAAAATGAACAACAAAATAGTTGCAATTCGAAGTGATCACGGTGGAGAGTTTGAAAACATTCTTTTTGAAAAATACTGTGATAAACATGGAATTGAGCATAACTTTTCAGATCCTAGAACACCTCAACAAAACGGAGTAGTTGAACGTAAAAATCGGGTTCTAGAGGAGCTGGCAAGAACAATGCTGAATGAGGGTAATCTACCAAAGTATTTCTGGGCTGACGCGATTAGTACAGCATGTTATGTTTTGAATAGGATAACAATACGTCCTATACTGAACAAAACTCCCTATGAATTACTAAAAGGTAGAAAACCAAATGTATCTCATCTCCATGTATTCGGTTGCAAGTGTTTTGTTTTGAACAATGGTAAGGATAATCTTGGCAAATTCGATGCTAAAGCTGATGAGGGCATATTCCTTGGTTACTCACAATCTAGCAAAGCATATCGAATATATAATAAGAGATTACTTATAGTAGAAGAGTCAGTACACGTTTCTTTTGATGAATCCTATGCAAAATATGTCGAGAAAGGTCTTTCATTTAATGGTACAGGTCCATCCACTGAAGACATTGTCAAGGATAAGGAAGATGAGGATGAAAGTATTGTAAAGAAAGATGCTGAGAGAGAGAAAGATGAGTCTCACAATGAAAATGAAAAAGAAAGCATCTCAAACAATGAAGAACTTCCCAAGGCCTGGACAAACGTGAAAGACCATCCAATTGACAATATAATAGGAGACATCTCAAGGGGCGTTACAACACGCTCAAAGATAAGTAACTTCTGTCATCATTTTGCTTTTGTTTCACAAGTTGAGCCGAAAAACGCTAAGGATGCATTACTTGATGAGCATTGGCTAATGGCCATGCAAGAAGAATTAAACCAATTTAAACGGAATGATGTTTGGGACTTAGTCCCTCATCCGGGAGATCATCAAGTAATAGGCACTAGATGGGTTTTTCGTAACAAACTTGATGAAAACGGCGTTATTACTAGAAACAAAGCTAGATTAGTTGCCCAAGGTTATAATCAAGAGGAAGGTATTGATTATGAAGAGACATACGCTCCTGTAGCACGTCTCGAAGCTATTCGTCTCTTACTTGCTTATGCTTGTTCTAAAGACTTCAAACTATTCCAAATGGATGTTAAAAGTGCCTTTCTAAATGGCTATATAAATGAAGAAGTCTATGTTGCTCAGCCACCCGGCTTTGAGAATTACATGTATCCAACTCATGTCTATAAGCTGAAACGTGCTCTATACGGTCTTAAACAAGCCCCTCGGGCTTGGTACGAACGTTTGAGCAAGTTTCTCCTTAGTCAAGGGTACTCTAGGGGTAAAGTTGACACTACTCTCTTTATTAAAAGAAAAGATAAAGATATTCTCTTAGTCCAAATTTATGTAGATGACATTATATTTGGGTCGACTAATGCAAAACTTGTCAAAGATTTTTCTAAGCTTATGCAGAGTGAATTTGAGATGAGTCTCATGGGTGAGCTAAATTTCTTCCTTGGCCTACAAATCAAGCAACTCAGTCATGGAACGTTTGTGAATCAAACTAAATACTGTACGGAGCTGCTCAAAAGATTTGGAATGAGTGAAGCAAAAGAAATTGACACACCTATGGCAACAAATACTAATCTAGACAAAGATGAGAAAGGTAAAGAGGTTGACGTAAAATTATACCGAGGTATGATAGGTTCACTATTGTATCTTACTGCCTCAAGACCAGACATCATGTTTAGTGTGTGTATGTGTGCAAGATATCAATCTTGTCCAAAAGAATCTCACTTGAAAGCTGTCAAAAGAATTCTGCGATACTTACGTGGAACTACTACATATGGCCTATGGTATCCAAAGGGAAATGAGTGTCATTTGGTAGGATTCTCTGATTCAGATTTTGCTGGCTGCAAATCCGATAGAAAAAGCACCAGTGGAACGTGTCATCTATTCTCAAATTCGTTGATAAGTTGGCATAGCAAGAAACAAGTATCGGTTGCATTATCTACTGCTGAGGCAGAATATGTAGCTGCTGGAAGCTGCTGTGCACAAATATTATGGCTCAAGCAACAACTTCTTGACTTTGGTATTAAGCTTGATCGCATACCTATCATGTGCGATAACACAAGTGCCATAAACTTGAGTAAAAATCCTGTCTTACACTCACGTACCAAGCATATTGAAATAAGACATCACTTTCTACGAGATCATGTAGAAAAAGGAGACGTTACATTTGAACATGTAGAAAGCAAGAAGCAACTAGCTGACATATTCACCAAACCTCTAGCAACGGAGCAATACTTCAACATTCGTAGGGAATTAGGGATACTCGATATCTCTAATTTGGGCTAATTACGTTTGTTCTCTCTTAATATTATTCCTTTACTTTATATATATATATATATATATGTTCTCTCTTGCTAACATTTTTCTTAGCGTAAAGGTAGTTCATCATCTAGCCAGGCGTCATTCCACATTGATTAAAGGCTGCCATTAAAGTTGAGAAAGCGGTAACGTTATTGTTGTTCACTTCCAAAAATATTATTGATACTATAATATGCTATCAATTAACATGCTTATAGTGACTTCATACATATATCGCTCTTGCTCATTTGACTCTCATGCTATAACTGACTACCTTTTATGAATGCTAGCATTTTATCTATGGTTCTCTCGTTACTCTTCTATTTTCGTTGTATCTCTTTTTGATGTTGACAAAGGGGGAGATAGATGCTGAGTGTACGGGGGAGCTGTGTTGAGAGATTGACTTGTTGAGAGATAGATGCTGGATGTACGGGGGAGCTTTGTTGAGTCTTTATCACTTACCACCAAAGCTTCGACTAATGGTTTGCCATCATCAAAAAGGGGGAGCATGTGAATACAAGATTACACTCAAAGATGTTTTTGATTTATGGAAAACTCAAATGAGCATTCAAACAACAAGGCGGAAGCAGAAAACTCAAAGAAAAGCAAGCATTGATCACTCATGACAGTACAGGTTGATCTATTATACTTTAGGTCGACTCAACACAAGCAGATCAAGAAGAATGCAGAAAACCAGCAGTTAGGTCGACCTACTGTCAACCCAGGTCGACCTAAAATGGAGAAAAATCCACATACTTCTGCTAGGTCGACTCACACATCATCCAGGTCGACCTAAATTGATGAAATTTACATACCAGTCTGCTAGGTCGACCTACACAACGACTAGGTCGACCTAATCTGAGAAAATGTCCCCAGAATGCATTTTGAGAGGATTCTGGTCGACCTACTCCTTAAACAGGTCGACCTAACTGGGAGCAAAATTCTGCAAGCACTGCTAGGTCGACCTAAGCTCTACAAGAGGTCGACCTAACTGATCAAGAATGCCAAAAATTCTGTTTCTCTCATCTCCAACTGCTAAGCTATCTTATATATTATCAAAGGTTCATTATTCAACAGAACACCAACGACTGAAAGATACACAAACGCTTCTCATCTTCGTTCTTCATCATCTCCAACACAATTACACATAATCATTCTTGCGTTGCGGGTTAGTGATGAGTTCGATAACGTCCATGGAACGGAATTGAAGATTCCTAGTGGGTGAAGGTTTGTGGGGTTTGTTGGTGAATAAAATCTGCGGGTTTTGTCCTCCACGACGGGTGGTTCTTGGGGGTTTTTATCAAGAGGCGTTCATTGAGGATTCGGCTGAGTGTAACGATTGAGGAACGGGGAGTTCAAGGAATCAAGACACTGCAGAAGGGAATCAAAGTGAAGCTCTTGGATAACCTTGATCTTGCTCAAGATTAAGGGGGAAGAAGATTCAAAGGATCGACATAATTGGTTTATCGTTTATCGCTTTGTTATCTTCTTTGTATATACTACTTTCAACATTAATGAAAGATTACCCAATTTCAATTTGGAATTGGGGGCAGACGTAGTCGTAGCGAGGACGATCGACGAACTGCCTAAACAAATATCGTGTTCTTGTCGCTTTTACCTTTTCATTTACATTCTGTTCATATTTGGTTATAATAGCAAATTGATCAACGATTCGAGTGTTAAGATTGTGAATTAAGAACTTACATAAACATCACAATCCACCACACATTGAATTACCTTCAATTTGATTATTATCACCAAGTGTTTGTATATTTGTTTCTATCACTCTTACTGCATTGCAAACATTGTCCATCATACAAAAAGTTAATCTGATTTTCAATAAGAGAAACGCTTTGATTCTGCAACATATACTCTTATCATTCACCTCAAGTCTTTGACTGGTTTTTAAACACATATATAATCGTTTCGATAGTGGTTCGGAATAGACGCGAGTCGATTCAGAATCACTTCCGCTGAAAAGTCGTTTAAATCCGTAAAACTGTGAACGATCTATTCACCCCCCCTCTAGATCCTAAGGCCAACGTCTAACAAGTCTTAGCTTATGTCTAAGCATTTGTTCCTGGAGTGATCAGGTTGTGATCAGGATACTCTAGAAGACTTAGTCGCGGACTAAGTGGAAAACCATTGTAATCTGTTGCGATTAGTGGATTAAATCCTCAGGTGAGGTAAATCACTCCGTGGGGGTGGACTGGAGTAGTTTAGTTAACAACGAACCAGGATAAAAATAACTGTGCATATTGTTTTTATCGTTCAAGTTTTTAGACTACACTTATTCAAACCCCCCCTTTCTAAGTGTTTTTCTATCCTTCAGTTTATGCTTCTGTTACTGAGAAGCTAAGTGGGTCTTTTCCCAATGTTGTTAATTGGTATGATGTTATTCCTTCGAGCCTTGCTACTAGGTATGTTTTGTTTTGTTGATTAATTATTGATTTTAGTTTTTGTGATTGGAATTTGAGTTTGAATTTGATTTGTTTGGTTTTTGTTTGGTGCTTGGGTTTATTTTTTGAATTTTGATTGTGTGGATAGTTTCCCTGGGAAATTTCAAGGTGTGAAGTTTACAGAATATGTCAGGTATTCAAAGTAGACACAAGGAAGGAAGCATGAAGACTTGGATCCATCTATGTTTGAGGTAGGCCCTTCAAAGTACTTTACCATTGCATATTTGATGATTCACCATCTCATTCAAGCAATAGAATGTATGTTAATAATTTGTGTTTCTTTGTATGGAGTCACTCACGTGATTCGCTGCACAGGAATAACAACTTTACCTTCAAGACGATGGGATGATGAGAATACACACGGAAGGGTTGGTAAGAATCATATTTTGCAGCATTTGGTATAATTCCTTTAGATTGTAAGTGTCTATTTACTGCAGTCAGCTGTCAAGAACATTAATCTCTACAAACAGGTTTTGTTAGTCATTTGGATCTCAATAAGTGTTTTTATGTATTTTAGGAGAATTTACTTTCTTCAGATGCAATTTTGAGATTTATGATTCATAGGGATTTATCTGAATTTCATTAAGCTTTTGATTGTTAAGGAACAATTCCCTATCCATCACGACGAGTCGACGAGTTAATTATATGTTTTCTACAAAACTGCTGGGGAATTCTACTCATTCATAAAAAAATGCACACAAATATTTTGATATAGTGTTTTCTTTCCGTATGTTGCAGTTGAATTCTAATTGTCAATATTGTATGAGTTGTTGTGTCACACATAAGATACTTTCTGTTTATTGTCTTTATAATAAAATTGCTTTGTTTCTTTACAGTTTTGTCTTCTGTTTAATTTTATCATGTTTTTGCACTTGAGAATAACCTTGGTGTTGATGCATTATAATTATAACAGTTCAATTATAGGATTGCTTTTTTTAAAGTAGAAATTACAGGGTTTCTTTGATCACCTATTACAGATGAATCAATCTGCTTCATAGCAGTTGAATTATCAATTTATAAATAATGTCCATAAAATATCATTTAGTAATTATAATTAGTCTCCTTTAATAGTTACAAGACATAATTATAGAATAAAATTATGTCATAAAATGGTTCTTTTTATCTTTTATTTTTGTAACATGTACATACTTTTTTAATCAAGATTTGTTTCTAAATTTCTAAATGCATTAGATGTAATAAATTTATATAACTTGTATTTTAAAAGATATTTCATTATAATGTCAAGTAACTCTATTTTGAGGCATGACCGAAGTATTTTTTAAAAAAAATAGAGTTAATATTAAAGAAAATTAAGAAAATTGTTTAAGAAACTTCATTATAATTCATTAAAATTGTCAAGTAACTTCATTATAATTTATAGATATATTTTCACTAAAATTTAAGAAAATTAAAATTATTCTTTAAAATTTTAATAAAATTTACTATAAAGACTATTCTTAAATATATATTAATGATTTGGGTGGAAAATTTTATTTGTTTTCTCTAACTTTATTTTGTCCTTAATTAATAATATAACATTTTTAAAATAATAAAAATGCAAAATATCATAACTATTAAAATTCATGTTTTTAACTTTTCAATGCAAATTCAAATTTTCGCCGCTCAATGCAATTAATCTGAAAAGTCACACTGAAAGATGATAAGTTTTTTAACACAAATACGGAAAATTCAACCTTTTTAGCTTTCCATTCAAAATTTTGATGTTCTTAAATCTTAAATGAAATTAAATGATAATATTAATAAAATTATTATTATTGAATTGAAAATTAAATAACTTCTCATAATTATTAATTTAAAATATAGTCATGAAAAAATAGAGGGTATAACTTCTCATAATTTTAAATAACTTCTCATAATTATTAATTTAAAATATAATTTATATAAATGCATTTATACCATGTTTTATTTTTTAATTGTTTAAACTATTATTATTTATTAGACAATTATTATTTATAATCATAAACTTTTCCGCGCGGAAGCATTAATGTATGTCATAAAATGGTTTTTATTTTAAAGTTGAATAACGTTATGCTTTTTTAATAACCTTAAATAACTTTTATTTTAAAATTGAAGAGAATGTCTATCATTAAGGTTAGTTAAAAAAGATAAAATCAAATTAACTAAGAATAATATTAGGTTTTAAATAATAATCATTTTTAATAATGGTAATGATGAAAAGATATTTTTGAAAGTAAATTGATTAATATAAAAATGATGATTGCAATCGCGATATACTATATTTAAATATAACCTACCACCTCTAATTAGGCAACAAAATCAGGTATAACTTCACTAATTCACATAGAAATAATTTATTTTATTCATTTAATTTTTATCGAACCATGTAATTTAGTGTTTCAATTTAAAAAATAATTTATTATTTACACAATCTCATTCAACTTTTTTTCATTGTTTTCAATATGGATATTTACTCATTTAAAAATAAACTAAAATTAGTGAAAAAATATATATAATATTTTAAAATATATCAACAAATTTTCAACAATTTTTTTTAATAAATATTTATAGTTATTATTAGGGATATTTGTAAATATTTGAAGTATATATATATATATATATATATATATATATATATATATATATATATATATATATATATATATATATATATATATATATATATATGTGATATGTTAAAATATAATAATAACTCTATAAAAAAATCTACCTAAATTTAAAAAAGTTAATTCCTAATATAATAATAGTAATAAAAACTAAAAAAACTCTAATACTTAAAAAAAACGTGATATCTAATTTTCTTTTCTTTGATTTTTCTCTTAATAATAATTTTTTAGTGGTATAAAAATATATTTTATAAATTTTTTTATACGTAAATTATTTTTAAATAATATTACATTTTTTTACGGAAAATTAAATTTAAAATATAAATTAGTCTTACACATTTCTCCAACCATATACTTTTTAATTAGGATAATTTAAAAATATTGATATAACATTAAAAAATAATAAAAAAATATAATCATTTACTCTTCTGTTTATATCACACAAAAATGTAAAAACATATTTAAGCATAATATTAAGAGTGAGAATATGTTGATTTTCAAAAATATCTCTAAGATGTTATTATAAATAATTAACTTAATTTTTAATTATTATCATTATATATTATTATCAAGCATACTGAATTTTATATAAATTTAAAATTATTATTAGTTACATTTTTTTAAAAATTTATATTTTTATTTAAAATTATTCAATGAAATATCAAATAATTTAAAATTTTAAAATTTACAAAATTTTATAAATTTTGTAGAATTAAACTTCTATTATGAAATTCTCCTAGACAAAAAAGGTAGAGCAAATATTTATTTAGAACTGAAATTTCAAGATATCATGGAGTGTAAAAATTGTAAATATGATATAATAAGAAGGATTTAAAATTGATATTTGACGGGAAGTTGTTATAAATTTTAGGTTTGGGAAAATGGACTAAAATCTAAAAAGTAATATTTGAATTAGAAAAATTGACTATTATCTAAAAAATGAATTCGACTGAGTTTTGTTAACTCATATAGATTCACGGATAGAAGTAAACATATCTATGAGATACCAGCGGTAGACTGTTCATTTTAATTTCCTTCTTTTAAATATTTCTGTTAATGTTGTTTTATATAATTGAAGTTAAAGAATCTGTTGTACGATTTATTGTAAGTATGAATCAATGCTTAAAAGTTGGTGTATGTTATTAGCATATATTTGTAACTATGTCAATGTTAACCAATTGAAGAATGAATTAAAATTTTATAAATAATGATTTGATAGACATATGATGTGAATCCAGACGGGACCCGTAAGATAGCACGGGTTTCTTACTAGTTTCTAAATCAAAAATCAATCTCTAAAAATCCGAATAAATCGAATATACAACACAAATCAAAATCTGAAATCAATCTTCAATTTCTAAAACACAAGAATCAACAATTTCCTAATTTCTAAAACGAATCAAATCCGATTGAATCAATTTTTAACTCTGAATCAATCTCTATTCAAAACTTATAATCTTTTCTAATCTAAAACTGAAAAAAAAAACTAACTATAAAATGAAAAGAAGTTAAGAAGAAGAAAGAAAAAGAAAAAAAAGAGACGGAGACGGAGAAGAAGATTAGCACAGAAGAAGATGGAAGGCATCGAGTTCCTGGGATTCTCTGAGCCGCAACGTTCTAGCTTCATCGTCCTCAGACATACATACAGAAAACGGAAAGGATTAAAGAGAAAGAATTCGATAAATCGGAGAGGTAAATAAATCTAAACTTAGCTTTTAGGATCTGTTGATATCTGCTATGTATAGTTCTTGCATGTTATAGCTTCAAATTGGGGTTTTCTGGGTTAACTCAAGGGTTAGGGTTCTAAGATTTGGGGGTTTAAGGTTTGTTGTTCTTGTTGTTTCTGGGTTCCGATTGGGTTCTGGGTTTTTGTTTATGAAGATGAGAGGGGAAGAAGAGGAAGATCTTCATCTGAAATTATGGTGTCTGGGTTTAATATTTTTTTGCAGAAAAGTGAGAGAGCGAGAAGAGTGGGGAGAGAGGATTTGAAACAAAAATAAATGGAATTGGAGAGAATGGGAGGTTAGTCTCCCTTGTGATTCGTCCGATCGCTGCCATGTGGCCTTCTGATGGCCACATGGTTTGGTACTTGAATTCGATTCGGTGCAGGTACCTTACCATAGTCCCTCAGTCAAAAACACATGCAAACTGTTAGATCGTCCTATTCTGGATCTACGTCCCAGATCATAATTCTGTGGATCATCAGATCTGGGTCAAACGATCAAGATCCTCCAGTCCACCGTAACACCTTACACGCACCCTCACCTTGTCCAAACAGATCTTGACTACGAGTTACGACAAATTTCTAAAGCACCTTAACAATTCAAACACAAATAAATGCATATAATCCCATAAAAAACACCAATAAAAATTCGTAATACGTTGACTCTGATCCTCCAATAAGGAGATACGTAGGCATTTGGGCAACCAAAACGAGTCCCCTTTTCCTAAAATTTAAGTAGGTTTAAGATCACATTTTTTACCCTACTATTTACTACAATTTTTAACCACAATTTATTTACCATAAACCTTATCTAAGAGACATAAAAAAACATTAAGGGAGGATTAAGGGTGCCTAACATCTTCCCTTAATTTTAATTTCTCGACTTACCTAGAATTTCTTTATTTAGGTTTTTTCCCGAATTTCCCTTATCCTTAGGTTAGAATAAATATAGGTGGCGACTCTGTAAATTAGTTTAATAACTTAAAATTTAAAGTCGGTCGTAACAGCTGGTAACTCTGTTGGGGAAGCTTAGGGCAGAGAAGCACTTAAGGTTTGAGGCGTGTCTCTTTTGGTTTAGGATTTTTGGGATTATCTTTTCTTTTTTGGTTTTTTATTTATTGGCAAAAAATACTTATATTTTTATTATATTTTTTGTTATATATTTATTTGGCTTTTAATATATTATCTTGTGTTTATTTATATATTTGTTTTTTACTTATTGTTGAGAAAAAATATATATTATGTTATAAACCTAAGTGTGTAAATTGTCACTAGGCCAAGGGAGACTTGAATCGCCTACGAGTTTTAGTGACATTTCCATTCAGAGTGGGTTGAATTCTGGGAAATATCTTAGACGAGGCTAGACTTTGTCGAGGGTAGCTGATCTCTCTGGAAACTTACCCATAAAATTCAAACCTCATGGACAAAAGAGTCTTTCTAAAAGTCCCTAGAAACAAAAAGTTTCAGAGGATACGAAAATGCCCCATGAGACCCGTAGAATTAAAACCACCTTTATGAAGGGTAGAATACCTATACCTTTGTCATGAACTTATGAACCTAGGATTATTTTCATTTCTATAATACTAGATTACCGACCCGTGCTTCGCACAGATATATTAGAAATAATTTTTTTATAATAATTGATATTTATTTGTTATTTGCATATAAAATTATTTTGTAGGTCATATAGTCTATATTTGCAATTATACTTTTAGTTATTTAATGTGAAAGTTAATAAATTAAAAAATAAAATTTTATGATAATTTAAAATGTATAAATTTGAAGAAATAAAAATTAAGTAACTAAATAATATTATTAAATATTTCTTTCTAAACTACATTTGATTTAATGTTGTATCTATATCTTCACATTCATCATTAGTCCCCAATATCTTCAATTTTTTTTTTTGAAGTAACCCTTGATAAGACAATATATAGTTGTCCATGAGCGAACATTGGTTGTGGTAGATATACTCCAACATGTTTGAGTGACTGCCCTTGACTTTTATTGATAGTCATTGCAAATAAAATAGCTAAAAGAAATTGGTGTCGTTAGAATTTGAAACGGATTTTTTTATCAGAAGTTGTCAATGATAAACTTGTGATATAATTTTTGTTACCAATGTTGCTTCCCAAAATAACCTTTGCTTCAACAGCGTATTTTCCCATTTTTTGTAATTATTAACTGTGTTACATTACACAAACCTAAAACAGGTCAATATTTCTCTATAACATTACTGGTACTATGATTGTGTCAATATTTCCCATTATTATTATTATTTAAATTATTTGTATTTTAAAACCCTAAAAGATTTTATCTGAGTTTCTATTTTATTAATTTATAAAGAAAATCCAAATAATTGTGATTAATTTTATTTTATCATTGGTGATAAATTGAAATAAAGAAAATTTTATAAGTGTATGATTGAAAATAAATTAAAATAAAGAAAAATTCATGCTAATATTTATTATTAATTAATAAAAGTTATGTGATGGACAAATCTATCATATTTGGGCGTTATTATTACATATATTAAAAAAACGTAAAACACATTAAATTAAAAAGACATTGAATCATTCAGATTCTTTAGTTTTCAAGCATGGAAATTTTGGATCTTTAATGATTGATAAATTGTCACCCTCAAGACTAATTGTTTAAATGTGAATTATATAAAAACCCGCGCGTTGCATGGGTTTGATTATAATCATTGCCTCAAATATTATTTTAAAAAATATATTTTTGCAAATATAATTATATATAATCTTATATTTGAATGTATTTTAAAATTATATTTAATATAAAAAATGTTTTATAATTAAATATCTTTATTAATTTATATTATAATTTTATTTTATTATTTTAGTTATATTCTTTAAATTTGAAATATATATCATTTTTTTTTAAGCAAATAGGATATATATTACCACAAAAAACTGTTATGTACAGAGGGTGATCAAATGATCCAACCTAACAAAGTAATCTAATTACATCATCAATAGAGCCACATGATCTCTAAGTTTCTTAGACAACCAACTTCTATACACAATATTATCTAAAATACTATTAACTATATTAGTAATAGCTCCTTTAGCAAAGACAATATTGTTTCTTCTATACCATATACTGTATACCGTTTCAGAAAAAGAAGGCTGGCTCGCCAACCTTTCTTATTAGCCTCCTCTGTAAGCCATCTTAATTCATCTGGCCATGAAAGATATATCATATTTACGTGAATAATTTTATCATTTGTGTATATTGTTTTTAATTAATCATGAAATTCATAATACATATAAATGTATATTAATGTATACTTGTATAATTTAAGGAACCTAACAAATACGTAAAATTATCCATGTCAAGTCCAAATAAATTCAATTGGAATAATTTTTAGATAGTTAAAAAAAATCATACTAACGTTATCATATAAGATCAAACCTTCATATAATGATAAAATAATAATTAGAATTTACCTTAAATTTCCAGTAATTCGGCTAATAGTGGCCAACCTTCGATTTATTAATGGTAAAAAATTACCATATCCAAAAAAGAAAATAATGATAAAAGAAAAGAAAAAAAAACTATCATAAACATATTTTAAACCATTTATTTGTAAGTCCTTTTATTTTTTACATACGACATAAAAAGTATCATACGTATATTTAATTTTCTTGCAAATAAAATTTATTTTTATGGTAATGTTTAGTTTTTGTACTATTCAATTTGTTTCTAAACATTGTTCCAATAATTTAATCCAAAATAAAATAAACAAAAAAATTGGCTTATTTTTTAATCTTAATTTTGTAAAATACATATTAAGATATGTATTTTTTTAATTTTCTTTATATTTGTTGCAAAATCAACAACTAATGTATAGCTATGTGTTCAAAAGGTGTTATAATAATAAAAATATATGATCATTAATTTTATTGAAATATAAAGGTTAAAAGGAATTTTAAAAATAGTTTTATGTCATTGTGGAAACTAAAACCATAAGAATGATTATTAAATAAATCAATAATATAAAATAAAAAAGAAAGTGACCTTTAATTCAGATGTGTGATATTTAATTATTGTAAATAAATTGATTGATATTTTCTTTAAAAACAAAAATAATAATAATAATAATAATAATGTTGTTAATAAGAAAAATTAATATAATTCATCATCTCATTTTATATGGATATGTGAAGGGAGATAAACTCAACTAAAAATAAAGTGATAAGAATGAGAGAGAGAAAAAAAACTATGAGAGAGAAACATATAGAGGTGTGGCGTGAGCATGAGAGAGGGCTCCAAATGACACGTCAACCAATAATATAATAATAATAATAATAATAATAATAATAATAATAATAATAATAATAGTAATAATAATAACTTTTTGTAAAATTTTATAAATTATAAGTTACAGTAAAAATCAATATAATTACATTCATAGATACCTGCTCAAAGAGAAAATTAAACACAAACAACTTTAGAGGTGTTAACCCCTAATACTTTAGAGAGCAAAAGTAAAAGATTAGTTGGACACTTGATAGAAATTAGTAATTTAGACTTCGTGATATTTATTAATCAAATATTTAATTGTTGAAGAAGACCCCAACCAACACCTGATCTTGGACTATTGCCTTGCGTAGACATCATGGGGGTTTAGACACCATGCTGAATTTAATCATCGTCGTAGTGAACAAAAATAAGTTAAGTATTATTTTAAACATGCGTCATAAAATAAAAAAAGTGAAATAAAAATTACAATACAAAATCAAAAAATATGTAGCATATAAGAAGAGTAATATAAAATTAAAAAGTATATACGTATCATATATATATGAGATGTTAGGAGGCAAGCCAAATAAGATGACCTACAATCAAATCAAATTGTGTATAATAACTCTATAAAATCCATACAACAAATTATGTATTTATATATGTGATTTTACCTATTAATAGGTTAATAAATCTGATTAGAAAGTGTAACCATAATTTTAGTAATTAAAAACAATCATTAAAAACTATAACGTTTTGTAACTACAGTAAGAGTAATTATTATTATAATAGTAACCGAAATATTCTAATAATTATTTTTAGTATAATATAATATAACCATTATGAAATATAATAATAATTGTTAATTATTTAATGTCTAGTAACTGCAATAAGAATAATAATTATTATGAATTATAATTTTCTATAAAGCGTAATTATTTTTTATGACTTTTTTAAATTTATAGTAAATAATTATGTATAGAGAAATAGTTATTAATAAAATATAATCATTGAATCTATTTTAAATTTTAAAAATAAAAAAATTTAACCATAAAATATATAACATTGTAAAATTCAATTTTAAAACGTAACAAAAAAAATCATAAATCTAAACATAAAATATTTAGAAAACAAATAATATTAGTTAAAGTATATATTTTATAATAGTTATAATTAATATCCTTTACTTTGAAGAACTAATTGTCTTTATATTTTTGAATAGTTATAATTTTTAACTACTTCATTATAATAATTTTATATATTGATATTTTATAATTAAATTAAAATGTGGAAATTAATATCCTTTATTTTAAGGAATTAATTATTATTATTATTGAATAAATATTTTCTATAAAATAAAAATTTATTAAAGTGTAATTATTTCTTTAAAAACGTAACAATAAAAATCATAAATCTAAACATAAAATGTAATACCCCGACTCTCCAACAACGGTAATTATCATTAATTGGTAAAATGATAAATTAAAGGATACATTAGTCTTGTTCCATTTGGATGAGTAGTAATATACATATACCAAGTGTGACCATAAGAAGTTAGTGGATTAGTTAGAACCTAACCAAATGACATAGTGGTAAATCTCACTTAGTTGGAGGGCAATTGAGACAATTAACATTATGCATGAGCCATAAAGACTTGTTTGGAATGAAGGAATATGTGTCCTTATTGTAGAATCATTTCTTTTGGATAATAAAGAGATTAGAGCCAAGAAGAAAAGAAGAACTCATAACTCAAGTCCCATTTTCGTATTCCATGGACAGCCTTCACTAAAAGTGCCATAACTCTCTGCTCACAACTCTGATTCAGGTGATTCTCGAAGATTTGGATTCTACACGGAATTAGCTTCGATTTGGTATATTATTTTGTTCTAATAGCTTGTTTATTTGTGGAGAAAAACGAGTTTGAAGTTGGAAGCTCCATGCTGTATGTGTGTCAAAGTGTGATTACGGGTTTGATGAGGATGGAGTGGAACTTTGACTATGGTGGGAGTTCAATGGCAGCAAACAGCATGATCTTAACCTCCATTAAATCCAAGGTGAGTCCTTAGATAGTGGCTTGGGGAATTTGCATGTTAGGGTTATAATTGGGGTTAGGGATTTTGTGAGAATAATCCATGAACTTGTGATGATAAAACATGTTATATGAAACTTGTATATTGATGTTCCTAAATGTGTTCATATGATGCTAAATCTGTTTACTTTGCTCTAATCTTTGCATGCTGATGTTTCTAATTGCATTTGTGTGATACAATTTCGTTTGGACTTTTATACAAGTGTAAGGGATCAATTATAGGGTGTTTGGAACTAGTTTAGAGCTTTTAAAACGCAGAAAATTGATTCTGCTACAGGGTATTCGGTTACGGGTCTTTGGGTAACCGATTACTCTGTTAAAAATGCAATTTTGGACTGTTTTTAGTGCCAGTAATCGGTTACTGAGTTTGGGTAATCGGTTACCCTGGGCGCAGGGGGAAAAATCAGCAAACTTCGGAAATTCGTAACTTTCGGCTCGGGTATCGGAATTGCGCAAATTTTATATCGTTGGAAAGCTAGCGACGTGTACTTTCTAATAAAATTGGTCCCCAAACCAGAATGTTTGATTTAATAATAGTGGAGCCCCACTTGGTGAATCAATGAATTAGTATGAGAACTTATGCCTTTACCATTTGACCAATAATTCTCATGTTATGTGTGGCATTTATTATCTAATGCTTATTATGAATGTGATATCCATGTTTGAGATGATATGCAATTATGTGATGTGCATGAAATCCTGTTGACACCGTCGTTTTGGTTAAACGATCGGCTTTGGTTGTATTGTATGGATTAACGCTTGTTATGCGTGTGTATGCTTGAATCGAAGTAGACCGGGTACTAGGTTACGATTCAGACCGTGGGTCCTTGAATTATCCGTGGGACTGCCCTGATCATGGATCCTAGAGGCACATACCTGAACTACCGTTGCAGTGTGCTCGTGAGTTTCCGTACGGGGTTTTACTCACTTGTCGTTAACACACTTGCGTGCTCGGTATGATGGCGTTATGCGGCTAAGTAAGCCTACGCATAACAGGTAAACCATCTCTAATGATGCCATGTAGGCTACATCATTATGTTCCTACCCGGATGGGCTCATGCATCGAGACGGCGTGTTGCACTTGCCGTTAACACCACGTGCGTATAAATGGTAAATGGGACGGTGTCGCCTCTTAGGCAAGGTCACCTCGTAGCCATGTAGGCTTGTGCGAACCCGTTTAACCATTCTTGCAGGGTGCTTGTGCAAGTCTCTTGACAAATAGGCATGGGTGAACCCACCGAGGGTGTGTTAGTAACCTAGTCTAGTGGTATTAACGTACTTCTGGATTCCCCATACACGGGTATGGGTCTTGGCATACGTGTTTGTTATACTATTTGTATACTTGTAATATGATGACTCATATGGTGGACGATTCATGTGTTTTCTCCGTACTTGTACCGGATGTGAGGACAACCCCGGATCAATGGTGGATTCGGTTTGTTGATGCATGTACCCTATAGAACCGAGTGGACCCATAGGATAGGAGGACTCACTGAGATTTAGTAATCTCACCCCAATCAACTTATATTTTTTCAGGTGCAGTTTAGTAGTGTTTGGTCAGTAGCAGGTTTGGACTGAAGACTTGGAAGTGGTGATGGCTCAGAGACCTCGTCAGATCTCATTTTCCGCTGTGCAAGATCCATTGAAGACACATGTTTTGTAATTATTATTATTATTTCATGTTGTATTCTAAATGGATCATCTTGTATCCTTAGCTTTTGTATGTACTCAATATCAATTTTAACGTTTCATGCATAATATACTAGTCAGTTATGTATGGGGTGTTACATAAAATATTTAGGAAACAAATAATATTAATTATAATATATTTTGTTGAATACTTGTAATTATATCCTTTACTTTGAAGAAATAATTATATTTATACTTTTGAATAGTTAAATTTTTTAACTACTTTATTATAATAATTTAATATATTTATATTTTATAATTAAATTAAAACAATATGTGGAAACTAATATGATTTGTTTTGAAGAATTCAATATTTTTATTTTTATTTTTATTTTTGAATCAATTTTTGCTATAAAATAACATTTTATTAAATTGTAATTATTTTTTAAGATTTATTTTATCTGTAATAAATACTAAGTATAAAGAAATAGTTATTAATAAAATATAGTCATTGAATCTATTTTGAATTTCAAAAATAAACAAATTAAACCATAAAATATATAACATTATAAAATTCCATTTTAAAAAATGTTACAAACAAATCATAAATTAATTATAATTAGTTTATATTTTATATATTAAATTAAATGATATGTGGAAATTAATATCCTTTACTTTGAAGAATTAATTATATTTATATTTTTTAATAGTTTTCATTTTTCACTATTTTATTATAATAATTTAATATATTTATATTTTATAATTAAATTAAAATGATATGTGGAAATTAATATCCTATATTTTGGAGAAATTATTCTTATTACTATTATTGATTAGCTATTAATTTTTAACTACTTTATTATAATAATTTAATAAATTTATGTTTTATAATTAAATTAAATGTTTTATTGTAATAATTTAATATATTTATATTTTATATAATTAAATTAAAATGATATGTGGAAATAAGATGTGGAAATAATATTTTAGAAAAACTAAGTAATTCAAAGTTAATGTAAAAAAATATAATCTTAATATTAAATAGAATAATTAAAAGAGGATAATTAAAAAAATAATTAAAAGAGAATTAGGATTATAAGATATAATAATGTTAGTTGAATATAATAGTGTTAATTAAAACAATTTGTATTATTATTATTATTATTATTATTATTATTATTATTATTATTATTATTATTATTATTATTATTATTATTATTTGATAATTAAAAATTGTTTTTGTATAAAAAAAATGAGAATTAGGATAATAAGATATAATAGTGTTAGTTGAATATATTATTATTATTATTATTATTATTATTATTATTATTTTATTATTATTAATTATGGTAGTTAGTTATTATATTATATTCTTGTTATTATTATTATTATTATTATTTTAATATTTTTATTAGTTAGATATTTTTTATAATTATTATTATTATTATTATTATTAATAATAATGATTTAGTTTAGTATTATATTATTATATTATTATTATAGAGTTTGAATAATTAGGATTCGTATTTAAAATTATTATCAAATGACAATTATCTACTTATTATTATTTTAATATTTTTATTAGTTAGATATTATATTATTATTTTTTATTATTATTATTATTACTAATAATGATGGTTTAGTTTAGTATTATATTATTATTATTATTTATTTTAATATATATAGTTTGTATAATTAGGGTTTTATTTAGAATTATTATCAATTGGCATGTGGCGATGATTATTACCAAGAAGACGTGTGGCTAGGGTTGCCATCATGACTTCTTTACATTTATATTAAGTAGATTTGCATCTTGCATGAACATTACCCATTCATTATTTTTGCATTTTTTATGTCTTATCCACAGGAATAAAAAAATTTAGTGAGTATCGTGAAAATGAGTTCAGAAAAGAAATAAATCCTCCGCATCAGTGTTGCCTTGCCCGATGTAAAAAAAAAAGCTTAAAATAATTAAGGAAAAAATGCCAGCCAAAGCTTTGGACAAATTTGTTGATTTCTATGAGATATTCTAGATTTATTGAAATTCAATATCCAAGAAGAAGCCATCACTGTCTTTGTTCAGTTCTATGATCCTTCGCTCAGGTGTTTCACCTTCCAAATTTCCAGTTAGCACCTACTCTGGAAGAGTTCGACAATTTTGGGATTTTCTAAAATAATAAAGGAAGCCTATACAGGAATTGGGAAGGTAGTTAAAATTGTTGACTTGGCCAAAGCATTGGGGATACCCTTCACATATTTGACTCTCAATTACAAATCTGATGGTGATGTGTAAGGGATTAAAAGATCCTTCTTAAAATCACAAGCTCTGTTAGACGCTGGCCTTAGGATCTAGAGGGGGGGTGAATAGATCGTTCACAGTTTTACAGAGTTAAACGACTTTTCAGCGGAAGTGATTCTGAATCGACTCGCGTCTATTCCGAACCACTATCGAAACGATTGTATATGTGTTTAAAACCAGTCAAAAACTTGAGGTAAGTGATAAGAGTATACGTTGCAGAATCAAAGCGTTGCTCTTATTGAAAATCAGATTAACTTCTTGTATGATGGACAATGTTTGCAATGCAGTAAGAGTGATAGAAACAAATATACAAACACTTGGTGATAATGATCAAATTGACGGTGATTCAATATGTGATGGATTGTGATGTTTATATAAGTTCTTAATTCACAATCTTAACACTCGAATCGTTGATCAATTTGCTATTATAACCAAATATGAACAGAACGTAAATGAAAAAGTAAAAGCGACAAGAACACGATATTTGTTTAGGCAGTTCGTCGATCGTCCTCGCTACGACTACGTCTGCCCCCAATTCCAAACTGAAATTGGGTAATCTTTCATTAATGTTGAAAGTAGTATATACAAAGAAGATAACAAAGCGATAAACCATAAACCAATTATGTCGATCCTTTGAATCTTCTTCCCCCTTAATCTTTAGTCAGATCAAGGTTATCCAAGAGCTTCACTTTGATCCTTTTCTGCAGTGTCTTCAATTCCCTCGAACCCTTGTTCTTCAATCTTCACACTCAGCCGGATCCTCGATGAAACCTCTTGATAAAAACCCCCAAGAAACACCTATCTTGGAGGACAAAACCCGCAGATTTTATTCACCAAAAACCCCACAAATCTTCACCCACTAGGAATCTTCAATTCCGTTCCATGGACGTTATCGAACTCGATCACTAACCCTCAACGCAAGAATGATTATGTGTAATTGCGTTGGAGATGACGAAGAACGAAGATGAGAAGCCTTTGTGTATCTTTCAGTCGTTGGTGTTTCTTGTAATAATGAACCTTGGACAATATATATGATAGCTTAACAGTTGGAGATGAGAGAAACAGAATTTTTGACTTCTTGATCAGTTAGGTCGACCTCTTGTAGTGCTTAGGTCGACCTAGCAGAGCTTGCAGAATTTTGCTCCCAGTTAGGTCGACCTGTTAATGGAGTAGGTCGACCAGAATCCTCTTCAGATGCATTCTGAGGACATTTTCTCAGATTAGGTCGACCTAGTTGATGTGTAGGTCGACCTAGCAGATTGATATGTAAATTTCATCAATTTAGGTCGACCTAGATGATCTGTGAGTCGACCTAGCAGAAGTATATGGATTTTTCTCCATTTTAGGTCGACCTGGGTTGATGGTAGGTCGACCTAACTGCTGCTTTTCAGCATTCTTCTTGTTTTGCTTGTGTTGAGTCGACCTATATGCATAATAGATCAACCTGTTCTGTCATGAGTGATCAATGCTTGCTTTTCTTTGAGTTTTCTGCTCCCGCTTTGTTGTTTGAATGCTTATTGAGTTTGCCATGAATCAAAAACATCTTTGAGTGTAATCTTGTATTCACATTCTCCCCCTTTTTGATGATGGCAAACTAGTAGTCGAGGCTTTGGTAGTAAGTGACAAATGCTCAACAAACTCAGCATCTATCTCTCAACAGAGCTCCCCCGTACACTCAGCATCTATTTCTCAACATGGCTCCCCCGTACACTCAGCATCTATCTCCCCCTTTGACAACATCAAAAAGAGAGACCAAGAGAGTAGAAGAGAAGAGTAACGAGAGAAACATAGATAAAATGCTAGCATTCATAGTATAGTAGATAAAAGGTAGATGGTGATAGCATGAGAGCCAAATATGTTTAAAGGTGTATTAAAGATGAGACACATATATGAGCAAGAGAGATATATGCATGAAGTCACTATAAGCATGTTAATTGATAGCATATTATAGTATCAATAAGATTTTTGGAAGTGAACAACAATTACGTTACCGCTTTCTCAATATGTAGGTGTCAACTTTAGTGGCAACCTTTAGTCAATGTGGAATGACGCCTGGTGTGATGATGAACTACCTTTGCGCTAAGAGAAATGTTAGCAGAAAAATATATATATATATATATATATATATATATATATATATATATATATATATATATATATATATATATATATATATATATAAAGTAAAGGAATAATATTAAGAGAGAACAAACGTAATTAGCCCAAATTAGAGATATCGAGTATCCCTAATTCCCTACGAATGTTGAAGTATTGCTCCGTTGCTAGAGGTTTAGTGAAGATGTCAGCTAGTTGCTTCTTGCTTTCTACATGTTCAAATGTAACGTCTCCTTTCTCTACATGATCTCGTAGAAAGTGATGTCTTATTTTAATATGCTTGGTACGTGAGTGTAAGACAGGATTTTTACTCAAGTTTATGGCACTTGTATTGTTGCACATGATAGGTATGCGATCAAGCTTAATACCAAAGTCAAGAAGTTGTTGCTTGAGCCATAATATTTGTGCACAGCAGCTTCCGGCAGCTACATATTCTGCCTCAGCAGTAGATAATGCAACCGATACTTGTTTCTTGCTATGCCAACTTATCAATGAATTTGAGAATAGATGACATGTTCCACTGGTGCTTTTTCTATCGGATTTGCAGCCAGCAAAATCTGAATCGGAGAATCCTACCAAATGGCACTCATTTCCCTTTGGATACCATAGGCCATATGTAGTAGTTCCACGTAAGTATCGCAGAATTCTTTTGACAGCTTTTAAGTGAGATTCTTTTGGACAAGATTGATATCTTGCACACATACACACACTAAACATAATGTCTGGTCTTGAGGCAGTAAGATACAATAGTGAACCTATCATACCTCGGTATAATTTCACGTCAACCTCTTTACCTTTCTCATCTTTGTCTAGATTAGTATTTGTTGCCATAGGTGTGTCAATTTCCTTTGCTTCACTCATTCCAAATCTTTTGAGCAGCTCCGTACAGTATTTAGTTTGATTCACAAACGTTCCATGACTGAGTTGCTTGATTTGTAGGCCAAGGAAGAAATTTAGCTCACCCATGAGACTCATCTCAAATTCACTCTGCATAAGCTTAGAAAAGTCTTTGACAAGTTTTGCATTAGTCGACCCAAATATAATATCATCTACATAAATTTGGACTAAGAGAATATCTTTATCTTTTCTTTTAATAAAGAGAGTAGTGTCAACTTTACCCCTAGAGTACCCTTGACTAAGAAGAAATTTGCTCAAACGTTCGTACCAAGCCCGAGGGGCTTGTTTAAGACCGTATAGAGCATGTTTCAGCTTATAGACATGAGTTGGATACATGTAATTCTCAAAGCCGGGTGGCTGAGCAACATAGACTTCTTCATTTATATGGCCATTTAGAAAGGCACTCTTAACATCCATTTGGAATAGTTTGAAGTCTTTAGAACAAGCATAAGCAAGTAAGAGACGAATAGCTTCGAGACGTGCTACAGGAGCGTATGTCTCTTCATAATCAATACCTTCCTCTTGATTATAACCTTGGGCAACTAATCTAGCTTTGTTTCTAGTAATAATGCCGTTTTCATCAAGTTTGTTATGAAAAACCCATCTAGTGCCTATTACTTGATGATCTCCCGGATGAGGGACTAAGTCCCAAACATCATTCCGTTTAAATTGGTTTAATTCTTCTTGCATGGCCATTAGCCAATGCTCATCAAGCAAT
Source organism: Vicia villosa (assembly GCF_029867415.1). Taxonomy (NCBI): domain Eukaryota; kingdom Viridiplantae; phylum Streptophyta; class Magnoliopsida; order Fabales; family Fabaceae; genus Vicia; species Vicia villosa. The sequence continues at coordinate 93,605 of NW_026706096.1, forward strand.
GCATCCTTAGCGTTTTTCGGCTCAACTTGTGAAACAAAAGCAAAATGATGACAGAAGTTACTTATCTTTGAGCGTGTTGTAACGCCCCTTGAGATGTCTCCTATTATATTGTCAATTGGATGGTCTTTCACATTTGTCCAGGCCTTGGGAAGTTCTTCATTGTTTGAGATGCTTTCCTTTTCATTTTCATTGTGAGACTCATCTTTCTCTCTCTCAGCATCTTTCTTTACAATACTTTCATTCTCGTCTTCCTTATCCTTGACAATGTCTTCAGTGGATGGACCTGCACCATTAAACGAAAGACCTACACTTCCTTTACCAAGTATGGCTCCCCGATTGTTATCTCCATAGGTGACATACCCCTTTTTCTTTGCTTGAAACTCAACGAAAAGAGATAGGTCTCCCGTCATGTGTCTTGAACATCCGCTATCAAGGAACCACAACCTTTCGGCAATGTCAAGACACTTTTCAGCTTTCTTTTTCTTGTGTTGATGAGCCATGAAACATAGGTTTGCTGATTCTTCTTCATCGCTTGATGAGCTTTCACTAGATGAATCACTTTCCCATGCTATGTAGGCTCTTTTAGATTTGTTATGACCTTTGCTTTGGTTCTTCTCCTTTTCTTTCTTAAGGTATGGACAATCCGGTTTGTAGTGACCGGCTTTCCCACAATTGAAGCAAAGACCTTTGATTTTTCCTTTGTTGTCGTCATCTTGTTTGAACTTGTTTGATTGCTTTCTATAGTTGATCAAGCCTTTGTCAGAATGTTTTGCTCCATTTTTCTTTAGATATTTGTTGTATCTTCGCACAAACAGTCCCATTTCCTCATCATCGGAGTCTTCGTCATCACTTGTATCACTATCCTTTGGCTCTTGTCTTGAGGTCTTGGAGCTTGAAGCTTTTAGAGCTATTGACTTCTTCTCTACCTCTTTCTCCATGTTCTTTTCTTTCTTTGCCCTTTTCTCATGCATGTCAAGGCATTTAAGGTGTTGTTCATGTTCCTCTAGTTTACCAAAGAGAGTGGTAATGTCTAAGGTGTTTAGATCATTCCCTGTTCAAGCATCTTAAGATTTTGTTAGTAGCAACTGCATTGGAAACAGGTCTATCAAGAGAATTTAACCGATTTTTCAGGTGAACGAATCTCTTCTGCATGTTTTCGATGGATTCACCATCTTCCATGTGGAAGAGTTCGAACTCTTGAGTTAACGTATTGATCCTAGCTAGTTTGACATCATCCGTTCCCTCGTGGGCAACTTGCAATGTGTCCCACATAGCTTTAGCTGATCTACAATGGGAAACGCGATAGTATTCATCAACTCCTAGAGCTGAGATTAGAATGTTTCTCGCTTTCCAATCGTATGCATATCTCTTTTCATCTTCAGCATCCCAAGTATTTTCTGGTTTTGGAACAACTGCACCAGCTGCATTTGTCATGGTGATCTGAAAGAGGCCATTGACAATAGCTGTCCAGATGTTCCAATCAATTGCATTGATGTGGACACACATACAATCCTTCCAATAGCCATAGTTTTCACCGTTGAAAACTGGAGCTCTATTGTGAGCCCCTTTAGGTCCGGAAGCCATCTTTCCAATAAGTGTTTCACGTAGCACGGAATAAACCAGAGCTCTTGATGCCACTTGTTAGACGCTGGCCTTAGGATCTAGAGGGGGGGTGAATAGATCGTTCACAGTTTTACGGAGTTAAACGACTTTTCAGGGGAAGTGATTCTGAATCGACTCGCGTCTATTCCGAACCACTATCGAAACGATTGTATATGTGTTTAAAACCAGTCAAAAACTTGAGGTAAGTGATAAGAGTATACGTTGCAGAATCAAAGCGTTGCTCTTATTGAAAATCAGATTAACTTCTTGTATGATGGACAATGTTTGCAATGCAGTAAGAGTGATAGAAACAAATATACAAACACTTGGTGATAATGATCAAATTGACGGTGATTCAATATGTGATGGATTGTGATGTTTATATAAGTTCTTAATTCACAATCTTAACACTCGAATCGTTGATCAATTTGCTATTATAACCAAATATGAACAGAACGTAAATGAAAAAGTAAAAGCGACAAGAACACGATATTTGTTTAGGCAGTTCGTCGATCGTCCTCGCTACGACTACGTCTGCCCCCAATTCCAAACTGAAATTGGGTAATCTTTCATTAATGTTGAAAGTAGTATATACAAAGAAGATAACAAAGCGATAAACCATAAACCAATTATGTCGATCCTTTGAATCTTCTTCCCCCTTAATCTTTAGTCAGATCAAGGTTATCCAAGAGCTTCACTTTGATCCTTTTCTGCAGTGTCTTCAATTCCCTCGAACCCTTGTTCTTCAATCTTCACACTCAGCCGGATCCTCGATGAAACCTCTTGATAAAAACCCCCAAGAAACACCTATCTTGGAGGACAAAACCCGCAGATTTTATTCACCAAAAACCCCACAAATCTTCACCCACTAGGAATCTTCAATTCCGTTCCATGGACGTTATCGAACTCGATCACTAACCCTCAACGCAAGAATGATTATGTGTAATTGCGTTGGAGATGACGAAGAACGAAGATGAGAAGCCTTTGTGTATCTTTCAGTCGTTGGTGTTTCTTGTAATAATGAACCTTGGACAATATATATGATAGCTTAACAGTTGGAGATGAGAGAAACAGAATTTTTGACTTCTTGATCAGTTAGGTCGACCTCTTGTAGTGCTTAGGTCGACCTAGCAGAGCTTGCAGAATTTTGCTCCCAGTTAGGTCGACCTGTTAATGGAGTAGGTCGACCAGAATCCTCTTCAGATGCATTCTGGGGACATTTTCTCAGATTAGGTCGACCTAGTTGATGTGTAGGTCGACCTAGCAGATTGATATGTAAATTTCATCAATTTAGGTCGACCTAGATGATGTGTGAGTCGACCTAGCAGAAGTATATGGATTTTTCTCCATTTTAGGTCGACCTGGGTTGATGGTAGGTCGACCTAACTGCTGCTTTTCAGCATTCTTCTTGTTTTGCTTGTGTTGAGTCGACCTATATGCATAATAGATCAACCTGTTCTGTCATGAGTGATCAATGCTTGCTTTTCTTTGAGTTTTCTGCTCCCGCTTTGTTGTTTGAATGCTTATTGAGTTTGCCATGAATCAAAAACATCTTTGAGTGTAATCTTGTATTCACAAGCTCTATCTTATGCTCAGAAGAAACAATGGGAGATCTGCGAAAATCTTTTGGAACTTTTAATGTTTGGAGTGGTTTTAATTCCTAAATTTATTGATTATGCGGACCCTACTGCTATCCATGTGTTTTTCTCTATGAAGGTTTTTGAAGTGGACCCAACTCCTACAATACTTGCCAACATTTATTATGCTATGCATACCCGTTGTGAGAAAAATAAAGGAGTGTTGTTTTGTTGCGTTCATATACTATTTTCTTGGTTGATGTCTCAATTATATAAGGCAAGTTATTTGGTTAAGGACTTGACTAGACATGAATGGTTACAAAAATTGAGGGCTCTCAACGCCGATTCCATCTTGGGGTATGCAAGGAAGCTCAATTTTGAAAGAATTGTTTATAAGTGTAGAGACTTTCCTAATGTTACTTTAATTGGAACACTATGTTGCATTAATTATAATCTTGTGTTAGCTCTACGTCAGTTGGGATATCCTATGAATGATAGACCTTCCGAAGATCAAATCCAAGAGCTAATTCTGCATGATATGGGGAAAGGAGATCCAAGAACGCTAAAGAAGGTAATTCGTGCTTGGAGTTATGTTCAAAGGAAAAATTTTGGGTCAAAGAATGTTATAGCAAGGGAACCTTATACTAAATGAGTTCTTGAAAGAGTTGAGAAGAATCATCTACCATTTGTTATAGATCCTGCGTATAAGCCCGACACTCCTGATCCAGTTCTTTTATCCATAGAAGAGATAGAAGAACTTAGGGCAGCCCTAGAGGCTTCCCAAAAAGAAAGGGAAGGTTTAGAGCTTAAAATGCAACAACTAACTAATGAAAGGAGTCAACTACGCCTTGATCTCAAGGATAAAAATAAGGAACTTCAAGCTACTAAGGAAGAATGAGAGAAAGAAAGGAATAAAAGGAAACGCACAATGGATGGCATGTTAAGTGCCAATTTCAATTTGGTTTCGCATAATGAAAGGTTGGAGGAAGCAAATATGGAGGTTGTTAAGTGGAAAAAATACTATGACCAAGCTGTTAAGGATAAGAGGGAAGCTGAAGAGGTCTTAGAGTCTTTAGTCTTAGAGCTTGAGGACAAAACTCGAGAACAAGAGGGGCAGATAAGAGGCCTTGCTTTTGACCTTCAAGAAAGCCGCAATTCATAACAAGGGGAACGACTAAGAAGAATGGCTCCTGAAGAGCTACTCTTAAGTCGTACCACTGAATGTGAAAGGGCTCTCCAAGCTTTGACTACACTTAGGGAGATTCATGCGCAAAAGGGATATCTTTGAGGAGGCATGGGCTGAAAGAGAGCATTGGAAAAATCAATACACGATCATATCTACTGCAAATAAGCATGTCAGCATGGTTCCTGAACTTCTCAAGGACTACCTGAAGTATCAAAAGAAGTACAAAAAAATGGTGTTTTTATGCAACAATCTCATCCAAGACACTCCCAAGAGTTTGGAGCGTGCAGAGTCTTCACCTATTCCTCTTCCGGAAGGTGTTGAGAATTTCCTCAAGCTTTGTAGGAAAATGGTGGATGAGTTTAGGACAAATATCCGTAGGCGTCTTTAGGCAATTTTACTTTCTTTTTTCAACACCAGCTTGTTATTTTAATTGGTTATTTCAAAATACAATTTTGAAAGCATACATGAAATCGATTCAAAATTGTATTTTGAAATAACCAATTAAAATAACAATTTGGGGTTGAAAAAAGAAAGTAAAATTGCCTAAAGACGCCTATGGATATTTGTCTTAAACTCATCCACCATTTTCCTACAAAGCTTGAGGAAATTCTCAACACCTTCCGGAAGAGGAATAGGTGAAGACTCTACACGCTCCAAACTCTTGGGAGTGTCTTGGATGAGATTGTTGCATAAAAACACCATTTTTTTGTACTTCTCTTGATACTTCAGGTAGTCCTTGAGAAGTTCGGGAACCATGCTTATTTGCAGTAGAAATGATCGTGTATTGCTTTTTCCAATGTTCTCTTTCAGCCCATGCCTCCTCTATGATATCCCTTTGGCGCATGAAAGTGTCCCTAAGTGAAGTCAAGGCTTGGAGAGCCCTTTCACATTCAGTGGTACGACTTAAGAGTAGCTCTTCAGGAGCCATTCTTCTTAGTCGTTCCCTTTGTTCTAAATTGCGGCTTTCTTGAAGGTCAAAAGCAAGGCCTCTTATCTGCCCCTCTTGTTCTCGAGACTTGTCCTCAAGCTCTAAGACTAAAGACTCTAAGACCTCCTCAGCTTCCCTCTTATCCTAAAGAGCTTGGTCATATTATCTTTTCCATTTTGCAGCCTCCATATTTGCTTCCTCCAACCTTTCATTATTCAAAACCAAATTGAAATTGGCACTTAACATGCCATCCATTGTGCGTTTCCTTTTATTCCTTTCTTTCTCCCCTTCTTCCTTAGTAGCTTGAAGTTCCATATTTTTTTTACTTGAGGTCAAGGCGTAGTTATCTCCTTTCATTAGTTAGTTGTTGCATTTTAAGCTCTGAACCTTCCTTTTCTTTTTGGGAGGCCTCTAGGACTGCCCTAAGTTCTTCTATCTATTCTACGGATAAAAGAATTGGATTAGGAACGTCGGGCTTGTACGCAGGATCAACAATAAATGGTAGCAGATTTTTCTCAACCCTTTCAAGAGCCCATCTGGTATAAGGTTCCCTCGCTATAATATTCTTTTGCCCAAATTTTTTGGTTTGAACAAAACTCCAAGCTTGAATAACTTTCTTTAACGTTCTTGGATCTCCTTTCCCATATCATGCAGAATTAACTCTTTGATTTGATCTTCGGAAGGCTTATCATTCATAGGATATCCCAACTGGTGTAGAGCTGTAGCAACCGACTTAAAATTTTAAGAAAAAAGTCGCCACCATTTATTTTTATCCTGGAGGAAGGGAATTAAACGGACTATCCTAAGTTGAGGAAGGGAACTAAACGAACTATCCTAAGTTAAAGATTCTAAGTTCGCGAGTCGGTTAGACGGAGGGAAGGTGTTAGGCACCCTTCGTCTCTTCTAGTTTAAGGTTTTATTTGGATTTAAACTTGAGATACAATAAACGTATCTCTAGCGATAACAAAAATGATTTTTTATGAGGATTAAATCAAATGTTAGTATTTTTTTTATAATTATACTTGCTAGGATTTCAAAATCCTATGCATACGTATCCTCTAGTGCAATGAAGAAGTCAGAGTAATCTCTTTTGAATTTGCCTGAGTGCAGAATTAGTATAATTGTAGACATATGATTGATTTTTAAAATAATTCACTATCCTATATGAAAATTGAGTTTTAATTAGATTAGTAATAGCGAAATTAAAATTGATTAGTTAATTCAATAATTAATATAAATATGCACAAAAAGTTGAATAATATTGATAAACGTGTTTTTAGAATAAATTAAACATATTATTTAAAAAAAATTAATTAATTACTTATCATGAGGTATATCATTTATATAATATTTATAAAATACATTACTTATGTAAACATTTATAAAATATCATCTATTTAACTATTATAAATATATTTACCAAATTTTGCCCCTAAGAATTATTTTATTTAACAAATGACAAGAATTGAAGTATTTACACGTAAATTGTTTAAACATATAACTTAATCAAAACAATCTAATTATTTATATAAAAAAATTAAGGGCTATTATACTTAATCAAGCTATACAATAATTAATAAAATTAATTATTTTTAATATCTTATTTGAGTTTTATATTAGGGTGCGTTTTAGTCTAATGAGGTAAATTAGGAGTGTTTTGTAAGTAAGAAAACCTGACCCAAAAGAATATTTGAGTCCTGAATGCTAGGAGGTGTTGTCTGCAGTTAAAATAATATACACAAAGGAATTAGGGTGCGAATATAAGTGGGCTAAGGCCCAAACGAAATAGTAATGATCGTTGAGATTCAGTGTGCGCGCGCTTGGATTTATAGTGGACTTGCGGAGATCTATGCGTCAGATTAATTTAGATTAAAAAGTAATTAGGAAACATGGTAACAGGCATACACCGGATTATTATTACATTTTTCTGTAATTTGCAAAATAGGAACGTGAAAGGGTCCTTCACGACCCATTTTCTTTTCAGTTCCCAGCGGTTCTTCTCTCTCTACATTTTCCTTCTCTCTTTCTTTTCTATGAACAACAACAACAACCGAAAATCCCCAAATCGAACCCTAATATCAACATGCACTAACCAAAAATCAAAGCTAAGTGTTGGAGTTACCTTTCTTCCGTCGTAGATCTTCGCGGTTTTGTTTCGATTTGCTTCAAGGATCTCTGAAATCGGAGGGGCTTCGCAAAATCTTCTTCTACTCTTTTTCTGTTTAATCTTTTCCGCCCGTTTTTAGATTTTTAGGTTCCAATTTATAGCCTTAGCTTTTGATTCGAATTAGTAAATAGCTTTTAAGGAGTTTGGTTCAGATTAATTTGGTCTTTGATTTAGTTTGATTTGTTTCTGGATTTAGGTTCTTGATTTGATTTGTAAGATTTGTAATGAACTTTAACGATTCTTTTTCTTGTGCTATTAATAAGATTCTATTCCTTTTCTATCTTGATTCGATTTGATTTGCTATTATTGATTTTGATTCAAATGTTTAGATTTAGGGTTTGGAATTAGGGTTTTGAGTTGGATGAAGGTGGGCGGCGGTCGCTTGGAGCAGAAGAGGGTTCAAAACCCTAGTTGACTTTGGTCAACCATTTCTTAAAGCCAATTAATTCAATTTAAAACATAATTTTAATACTTAGTGACAATATTAATATTTTGGATTAATTTTAAAGAACCTAATTTTATAACAATAATATAAAAACAGTGGTTAATGATATTAATATAAAAGATATAATAAAAATTTGTTTAATTAAAGAGTTTAATTTATATGCACAGACAGTGTAAAATTATTTTACATTGTCATCCAATAGAAAACTAACAAAGTGTCTTGTCATTAAAAGAACTTTTAATTTAAAGTGTGATTTATTCTGATACAAGGTTGTGATTGGTTGACAGTGTAAAATAATTTTACACTGTCAGTGTATGAACCTTTTTCTCTTAATTAAATATTGTCATTAGTTATAAAAGAATGTAATTGATTAAATAATTTGCCTTGGCCAACCTAAAATATAAATAGAGAAAAAGGATTATGCACTGACAGTGTAATTTACACTGTCAACCAATTAAAACCATGCATCCAATTAAAACACAATTTTAATTTAAAAAAATTAATATGACATGACAAGTGTAAAGATTTTGATTGGATGTATGTGTAAAGTTTGTTTACATTGTCAGTGCACTACCTTTAAACTCATATAAATAATAATAATTAATAATGTAGAAATAATGATATTTAATAATAATAATAATAATAATAGTTAATAGTCAATTTGTTGATGACATAATAGCAATTTAACTATTAACCCTAGTATTAATCTAAATAGTAAGCAGTTATTAAAATAGTTCTTATTGTTAAAAATTAATAATAAGAATACTCAGATTTTAATTGTAATATAAAAATTCTATATACTTATTAAATAGTTATTAATGTTAGCTAGTATAGTAGGAGTTGGGTCCGCTTCAGAAACCTTCATAGACAAAAACACATGGATAGCATCAGGATCCATATAATCAATAAATCTAGGAAACAAAACCACCCCGAACATTAAAAGAGCCAAAAGATTTCCGCAGATCTCCCATTGTTTTTTCTGAGCATAAGACAAAGCTTGTGATTCTAAGAATGATCTTTTAATCCCTTGGACATCGCCCTCCGATTTGTAATTTAGAAATAGATATGTGAATGGTATTCCCAATGCTTTGGTTAAGTCAACGACCTTAACTAGCTTCCCAATTCCCATATAGGGTTCTTTCTTAATTTTGGAAAAACTCAGAATCTTGTCGAACTCTTCCATAGTAGGTGCTAACTAGAAATCTTGAAAGGTGAAACACCTGAGCGGAAGATCATAGAACTGAACAAAGGCAATGATGGCTTCTTCTTGGATATTGACTTTCAATAGATCTAGAATATCCCCATAGCAATCAACAAATTTGTCCAAAGCTTTGGGTGGCATTTTTTCCTTAATTATCTTCAACTTTTTCACATCGGGCAAGGCAACACTGATGCGGAGGATTTGTTTCTTTTCTGAATTGATTTTCAAGATACTCACCAAAACTTTTAGGCTTAATTGCAATTTTGGTCTCTCTATTATCCTTTTTTTGGGTTTTAGTCCCCTATTTTAAAATCAGGAATTTTAGTCCTTTTATTCTAGTTTTTTTGAGGATTTTGGTCCCCTTGCAAATTCGAATGCAATTTTTAATGAAATGGAACTCACATTGGTGACATGTTCAACATAAATCTTAAATAAAATTAGTTTTTTTTTTAACAGTTCACTCTTGATCTGACAGTGACACATCATTAATATGAGCACCATGTCATTTAAAACTGCCTTCGAATTTACAGGGGGACCAAAATCCTCAACAAACAAAAATATAGGGACTAAAATTCCGGATTTTAAAATAGGGGGACCAAAACCTAAAAAAATGGATAATGGGGGGACCAAAATTACAATTAAGCCAAACTTTTATTATTATTTTTATTCCTATGGATAAGACCAAAAAAATGCAAAAATAATGAATAAGTAATGTTCATGCAGGATGCAAATATTATAGAAATGAAAATAATCCTAGGTTCATAAGTTCGTGACAAAGGTATAGGTATTCTACCCTTTTCAAAGGTGGTTTTAATTCTAAGGGTCTCATGGGACCTTTTCGTATCCTCCGAAACTTTTTGTTTCTTTGGACTTTTAGAAGGGCTCTTTTGTTCATGAGGTTTGAATTTTAGGGGTAGGTTCTCAGAGAGATCAGTTGTATTCAAGGTCCTACCCTCGACAAAGTCTAGCCTTGTCTAAGATATTTCCCGGAATTCAACCCACTCTAAGTGGAATTGTCACTAAAACTCGTAGGCAATTCAAGTCTCCTTTTGCCTAGTGACAGTTCACACACTTATGCTTATAACAGAATATATATTTTTCCCAACAATAAGTAAAAAACAAATATATAAATAAACACAGGATAGTATATTAAAAGCCAAATAAATATATAACAAAAAATATAATTATTTTTTGCCAATAAATAAAAAACCAATAAAGAAAAAATAATCCCAAAAGTCCTAAACCAAAAGAGACACGCATCAAATCTTAAGTGCTTCTCTGCCCTAAGCGTCCCCAGTATAGTAGCCAACTATTACGACCGGCTTTAAATTTTAAGTTTATTAACCTAAAATACCGAGTCACCACCTATATTATTATATCTTAAGGATAAGGGAGATACGGGAAAAAACCTAAATAAAGAAATTCTAGGTAAGTCGAGAAATTAAGATTATATGGAAAGGTGTTAGGCACCCTTAATCCTTCCTTAAGGTTTTTTACGTCTCTTGGATAATGTTTATGGTAAGTAGTTTGTGGTTAAAAATTATAGTAAATAGTAGGGTAAAGAATAAAATCTTAAACCTACAGACGAATTATATTTTAGGAAAAGGGGACTCGTTTTGATTACCCAAATACCTACGTACCTCTTTATTGGAGGATCAGAGTCAACATAGTTCAGAATTTTTGTTGGTGTTTTTTATGGGATTATATGCATTTATTGGTTATATTTGAATTGTTGAAGTGTTTTAGAAATTATCGTAGATCGTAGTTCGCGACTATCGTAGATCGTGGTTAATAAAATATATTTGCATATAATCCTTTTTTTTATTTTTGTTAATTAATGCTTAATCGAATTAGAATAATTATATTATATGTGTTACATTAGTTAATTTTAAGTGTTTTAAAGAATAGAATTTTGTAATCTTATTTAGGGGAAAAGAATTATTTAGTAAAGAAAAAATATTACTAAGTATTTTGTTACAATTGTAATATAAAAAATAAAATATAACCTAAGAAAAAAATATATTACCTAAATCTAGTTATGATGAAAATATTTTAATTAGTTATTAAGAAAATTGATAATTTTTAGATGTTATATTAAACAAATCTTATTAATTTAATTAATTATCTAAATGTTTTTATTAATTAATTTAAATTGTTAATCAAATGTAGATTAAAAATAAATAAATTATCATAAATTAAAAATTATTAAACAAAACCCTATATTAGAGAATACTAAATAAAATTAACAAACTTTATATTATTATTGAAATTATTTTATTAATTAAGTAAATTTGTTAAAAATTAGGGGTGGGTGCATTTTATGTTTATTAGTAATTTAAAGGGGTGTTAATAATAACAGGCTAGGCCCAATGTGTTTTAAGACCCGCTAGACATGTATGGATAGGTTCACGGTGTTACAATGGGTTGCAGGATCTTGATCTTTGATCCAGATCTAATGACCCACAGAGTTACGATATGGGACACAGATCCATAATAGGACGATCCAATGGTCTGCATGTGTTTGTTTTAAGCGAGGGAGTATGATAAGACTATGAAGGGCACCGCCCACTTGACCAATCACGTGGCCTTTAAATGGCTACGTGTCGCGATCATGTTTGAGGTGGGTTTTAAACATAATTTGTTTTTTTTTTGTTTTTTACAAATTTATTTCATTTTTATCAATCCTCTCTCTCTCTCTCTCCCTCTCTCTCTTACCTTTCGGCCTCTCCTTTGAAACAAACAAAATCCAGAAAAACAGTTACCTCCCCCACCTTGAAACCGCCCTAGACCACTCCCTTCCCCAGTTTTCCGGTTGATATTCAACCGGAAACTTCAAACATTCAACCAATTTCAACCCAGAAACACGCATAAATCATGAACCCTAACCCCAAATTAAGAACACTGACCCCGAATTTCCAGACAAACAAACATAATCAAAGGAACAAATAAGCATGCAGACATATGAATCTCTTAAGCTAAGGGTTTTATCGATTTACCTCTTCAGAAATTCTTTGCGTTTTATATTTCCTCTCCGATCTCGATCTAATCTGTTTCCTTTGTTTCAGGTGCTAGCGGCGACGCAACAAGCTTTTCCAAATTATTTTTCTCCGTCTCCTTCTGATTTTCGTCTTTTATCCCCGCCCCCCTCTTTAGATTTCAGGGTTTAGCTTTATAGTGTTTTTAGGAATAATTATGTTAGGAAATAATTTTAAGAGCTTTTGATTTCGAGTTAATCTGAAGATTTGATTTAGTTAATAGGATTAATTTGTTGTAATTTCCGGATTTGATTTGTGTTAGTATTTTGATTTAGGAAATATTCGATTTTTGTTAAAGTTTGTGTTTTGATTTTATTGTAAATTGATTTGGTTGTAATAAGTTTGTTTGATTAATGCAAATTTTCCTTTTCAATAAATTTTCGATTTGATTTTGTTGCTAAAGCTGGATTTGGGCTTGAAAATGGATTAGGGTTTGTGTTGATGATGGTGGTTGAAGTTGGGCGGCGCCGTGAGGAAGAAGATGCTATTATTAATAATAGTTGAGGTATGAAAAGTTAAAAAAGAAAATAACGGTATTAAAAATATGAGAATTTCTTTATTGACCCCCCTCTCTTCTTGGTCACCCTCGCTGAAATTCCATAATTGCCCCTTTACTTCGGAAATGCATTTCCGAAGTTGAAAAAAAGACTGATTTCGGAGATGCATTTCCGAAATCACCTTTTTTTTTACGTAAAAAAAATATTTCGGAAATACAGTTCCGAAAACAACATTTCGGAAATGCATTTCCGAAATAATGCACGTTCTGCTGTTTAAACAAAACAGCCTCCCCCCAATTCCATTTTACCCTAAAACTTAAAAAATTTCAAAAATCTTCCCATTTGTGGTTCCTACTACACGAACTTGCTCTAAAGAGGCTCTACAAAGTTGCTCTACAACCTTCAAAGACTACTAAAAAATCTTCCCAATTGTTTCAGGAAAATGGCAGGCAACCCAACTAGAATTAGACAGGGGAGAGAGACACAGACAACATCGGCTAATGCAAGTGGGCGGCGCAGCTGGCATCGACGCGGGGACGGGGTAGAGTACGAGCACCCGTCCAGACAGATGAGCCTGGTTCCTCGTCTAGATCGAGGAGTCGGCTGGCTCGGGTATCTTCTTCCCGTCAGGAGGAGGTACGGGAGGAGGAGGAGGTGAGATACCAGGAGGCGGAGGAGGAGATACCTGATGCTGATCCTCCACACTGGGAGGAGGAGGAGGAGGGCTACCCGGGAGGTCCTAGGAACACTTCCGTGCTGATTTCCTACCACGAGCACGTCGCTCGACGTGTCTGGGAGGGAAAGGTATTTTTTATAATTTATCCGACTTTATTATTTAACCGTTTTTTATTTAGCTTTTTATTCCACATTTTCTTAACGGTCTAATTAACAATGTTTTTTGTTTTTGTTTTTGTTGTAACAGGAAAGGCCGACGCTAAAAATGGTGAACCACGCACGGAATATTTTTGTTCTCTTTAAACCAAAGGCGTAGTGGTTTAATGATGCGGTGACTGCTTCCAGGCTAGGTGGGTTATGCATGACCGGGTATACCACCATCAGCCACGACATGCAGGGGGCTTTTGTGGAGCGGTGGCATAGGGAGACGTCTTCTTTCCACTTACCGGTTGGGGAGTTGACGATCACCTTGCACGATGTGCATTGTCTTCTCCACTTGCCGATTACGGGGATGCTGCAGAACCATTCCCGGATCCGGAGGGTCGATGCGATCGAGTGGATGGGGATCTATTTGGGTATGAACCCTTATATGGCTGATTATGAGTGATGAACGACAAATGGGGCTCATATCCGGTTCTCCACCTTGAGAGAGCTGTATGAGCACCACTTGGTGGCGGCGGCCGATTCCGAGGAGCCGGGTAACAACCTATTTATGGAGTATCACCGTGCCTACGCTCTCCGTTGTTGGTTCATGTTTTTGGTAGGCACTGCACTCTTTATGGACAAGAGTGCAACATACATCGATGTGACCTACCTCCGCTACTTCATGGACTTGACTACCATTCACCAGTGGAACTGGGGGTCAGCTATTCTGGTATACCTATACCAGAAGTTGAATGAAGCCTCCAACTAGAGGACCAGGCAGTTGACTGGATCTGCCACACTCTTGACGGTACGTTTCATTTTAATTGTTTCACATTTATTTAGGGTTCGTATTTATTTTTAATACATTATCCTGTTTGTCTTTCAGGGCTGGATCATATCATACTTCCCCGCATCCACGGCTTCGCCATTGATCCTGCGTACGATGACGCCATGCCCAGGGCCGCCCGATACGTTCTCCAAAGGGGAAACAACACAGTGGGACCATATCGCGGGTACCTCGACCGCACAGCTCACGATGACATTCGTTGGACGCCATTCAGTGACTGCACTGTTGTTGTTCCATTTGACCGCATCGCGTTATACTCTGGCTGGTTGGCATGCGGGGACAACACCATGGTGAGGTATCTATTAGAACAAGATTTGTTCTGATCAATTATCTTAGTTTTGATGATAACAATAATATGAATTTTGCTTAAGATAATATGGTACTCTAATCCAATGCAATTTCCTTTTCAGGAAATATATAAAGAGTATGCATAATTCAGCGCTCAGAAGCTTTGTCTCAAAGGGTTCAGCATGCAACATCAGAACATGGTCTGGCAAGACATCAGAAGATGGTCGAAGCAGAATCAGAACATGGGTCTATGGAAGCATCAGAAGAACAAGAGAACAGAAGCACTGAAGTACTGATGGTATCACGCTCAGAAGCACTTCAAGGTCAGAAGATCAGAAGATGCTATGCACCAAGCTGTTTGACTCTGATGATATTCAAACGTTGTATTCACAAACATCAGATCAGAAGGAAGTACAAGTGGCAAGCTACACTGACTGACAAAAGGAACGTTAAAAGCTACTAAAGGCTACGTCAGTAGACACAGCGTGAACAAGGCTCGAGGTAGTTGACAAAAGCGTATAACATTAAATGCGATGCTGTACGGAACACGCAAAGCATTAAATGCACTCAACGGTCATCTTCTCAAAACGCCTATAAATATGAAGTTCTGATGAGAAGCAAGGTTAACGATCCTGAACAAAACAACGTCAAATCAACTTGCTTAAACTCTGTTCAAATCAAAGCTCAGAATCTTCATCTTCATCAAAGCTCACTACATTGCTGTTGTAATATATTAGTGAGATTAAGCTTAAACGTTAAGAGAAATATCACAGTGTGTGATTATCGCTTTTAAGAAGCATTTGTAATACTCTTAGAATTGATTACATTAAGTTGTAAGGAACTAGAGTGATCGTGTGGATCAGAATACTCTAGGAAGTCTTAGAGGTTATCTAAGCAGGTTGTAACTAGAGTGATCGTGTGGATCAGTAGACTCTAGAAAAGTCTTAGAGGGTATCTAAGCAGTTGTTCCTGGAGTGATCAGTGTGTGATCAGAAGACTCTGGAAGACTTAGTTGCTGACTAAGTGGAGAACCATTGTAATCCGTGCGATTAGTGGATTAAATCCTCAGTTGAGGTAAATCATCTCTGCGGGGGTGGACTGGAGTAGTTTAGTTAACAACGAACCAGGATAAAAATAACTGTGCAATTTATTTTTATCTGTCAAGTTTTAAAGCTACACTTATTCAAACCCCCCCTTTCTAAGTGTTTTTCTATCCTTCAATTGGCATCAGAGCGCCGGTTCTAAGGTGCAAGCACTTAACCGTGTTTAGAAAAGATTCAGGAAGAGAAAAACGCTTCAGTAAAAGATGGCTGGTGAAATTCCAACAGACCCACCTGCATCTACATCTGGCTCTGCTGAGCAATACAATGGTAACAATGGTTATACTAGACCACCAGTATTTGATGGTGAAAACTTTGAATACTGGAAAGATAAACTGGAAAGTTACTTTCTGGGTCTAGATGGTGATCTATGGGATCTTCTGATGGATGGTTACAAACATCCAGTAAATGCCAGAGGCGTAAAGCTGACAAGGCAAGAAATGAATGATGATCAGAAGAAGCTTTTCAGGAATCATCATAAATGCAGAACTGTTTTGCTGAATGCTATCTCTCATGCTGAGTATGAGAAGATATCTAACAGGGAAACGGCCTATGACATATATGAGTCCTTGAAAATGACTCATGAAGGAAATGCTCAAGTCAAGGAGACTAAAGCTCTAGCTTTAATCCAGAAGTATGAAGCCTTCAAGATGGAGGATGATGAAGACATTGAAAAGATGTTTTCAAGATTTCAAACTCTTACTGCTGGACTGAGAGTTCTTGACAAGGGATACACCAAGGCTGATCATGTAAAGAAGATCATCAGAAGCTTACCCAGAAGATGGGGTCCTATGGTGACTGCATTCAAGATTGCAAAGAATCTGAATGAAGTTTCTCTGGAAGAGCTTATCAGTGCCTTGAGAAGTCATGAAATAGAGCTGGACGCAAACGAGCCTCAAAAGAAAGGTAAGTCTATTGCATTAAAATCAAATATCAAGAAATGCACTAACGCTTTTCAGGCTAGAGAAGAAGATCCTGAAGAATCAGAATCTGAAGAAGAAGATGAACTGTCCTTGATCTCCAGAAGGCTAAATCAACTCTGGAAGACCAAGCAAAGGAAGTTCAGAGGCTTCAGAAGTTCAAGGAAATTTGAACGTGGAGAATCTTCTGATGAAAGAAGATTTGACAAGAAGAAGGTCATGTGCTATGAATGCAATGAGCCTGGACACTTCAAGAATGAATGTCCAAATCTTCAGAAGGAAAATCCCAAGAAGAAGTTTCATAAGAAGAAAAGTCTTATGGCAACCTGGGATGAGTCAGAAGATGATTCAGACTCTGAAGATGAGCTGGCTAACTGTGCGCTGATGGCGACAGAAGATGACGAATCAGAATCTACATCAGAATCAGATTCTGAAGAGGTATTTTCTGAACTTACTAGAGATGAGTTAGTTTCCGGTTTATCTGAACTTCTGGAACTCAAGTCTCAGATCAGTCTCAAATACAAAAAGCTGAAAAAGCTATTTGAATTTGAAACAAAGAAGCTTGAGTTGGAGAATTCTGAATTAAAAGAAAAACTTTTAAAATTATCCAATAATGTTGGATCTCCTTCTGATTCAGAAAAATCCACTCCTAGTCTAAACCATATTCTGAAAGAATATGATTTAAGTTTCAGGAAGTTCTTATCTAGAAGTATTGGCAGAAGTCAGCTAGCTTCTATGATATATGCTGTGTCTGGAAACAAAAGAGTTGGCATTGGTTTTGAGGGTGAAACCCCATACAAACTTGAACCTGTTGATGAAATAAAATTCACATACAAGCCATTGTATGATCAGTTCAAGTATGGCCACTCCCATGATATTAGGCACACTTCACATGCTCAAAGTTTTCACATAACACACACCAAAAAGCATGTGACACAACCTAGGAAATATCATGGAACTCACATTAAGAATTATCATGCTGTTCCTCCTATTGCTTACAATGTTAAACCCAAGTTCAATCAGAACTTGAGAAAATCTAACAAGAAAGGACCCAAAAAGATGTGGGTACCTAAGGATAAGATTATTCCTATTGCAGATATCCTTGACTGCAAAAAGGACAAAGCACAACATGTCATGGTACCTGGACTCTGGATGCTCACGACACATGACAGGAAGAAGGTCTATGTTCCAAGACCTGGTGCTTAAGTCTGGAGGAGATCAGAAGGGCAAGATAATTGGCTCTGGAACTATAAAGTCTGGTAACTCTCCTTCCATTTCTAATGTACTTCTTGTAGAAGGATTAACACATAACCTCTTATCTATCAGTCAATTGAGTGACAATGGTTATGATATAATCTTTAATCAAGAGTCTTGCAAGGCTGTAAATCAGAAGGATGGCTCAATCCTATTTACAGGCAAGAGGAAGAACAACATTTATAAGACAGATCTGCAAGATCTTATGAGTCAGAAGGTGACTTGTCTTATGTCTGTTTCTGAAGAGCAGTGGGTCTGGCACAGAAGATTAGGTCATGCTAGTTTGAGAAAGATTTCTCAGATTAACAAACTGAATCTTGTCAGAGGACTCCCTAATCTGAAATTCAAATCAGATGCTCTTTGTGAAGCATGTCAGAAGGGCAAGTTCTCCAAACCTGCATTCAAGTCCAAGAATGTTGTTTCTACCTCAAGGCCATTAGAACTCTTGCACATTGATCTGTTTGGCCCAGTCAAAACAGCATCTGTCAGAGGGAAGAAATATGGATTAGTCATCGTAGATGATTATAGCCGCTGGACATGGGTAAAATTCTTGAAACACAAGGATGAGACTCATTCAGTGTTCTTTGATTTCTGCATTCAGATTCAATTTGAAAAAGAGTGTAAAATCATAAAGGTCAGAAGTGATCATGGTGGTGAATTTGAGAACAGATCCTTTGAAGAATTCTTCAAAGAAAATGGTATTGCCCATGATTTCTCTTGTCCTAGAACTCCACAGCAAAATGGGGTTGTAGAACGAAAGAATAGGACTCTGCAAGAAATGGCCAGAACCATGATCAATGAAACCAATATGGCTAAGCATTTCTGGGCAGAAGCAATAAACACTGCATGCTATATTCAGAATAGAATCTCTATCAGACCTATTCTAAATAAGACTCCTTATGAATTGTGGAAGAATAGAAAGCCCAACATTTCATATTTCCATCCTTTTGGATGTGTATGCTTTATTCTGAACACTAAAGATCATCTTGGTAAGTTTGATTCCAAAACACAAAAGTGTTTCCTTCTTGGATATTCTGAACGCTCAAAAGGCTACAGGGTATACAATACTGAAACATTGACTGTAGAAGAATCAATCAATATCAGGTTTGATGATAAGCTTGGTTTTGAAAAACCAAAGCAGTTTGATAATTTTGCAGATTGTGATATTGATATATCAGAAGTTGTTGAGCCAAGAAGCAACGCATCAGAAGCAGAACCTCTCAGAAGCAAAGAATCGGAAGATCAAGTATCAGCTTCTCTGGAGAATCTAAGCATATCTGAAGAACCATCTGTCAGAAGATCATCCAGACTCATCTCTGGTCATTCAGAAGATGTCATTCTTGGAAAGAAGGATGATCCAATAAGAACAAGAGCATTCCTTAAGAACAATGCAGATTGTCAATTAGGTCTTGTATCTTTGATCGAGCCAACTTCTGTTGATCATGCTCTAGAAGATCCAGACTGGATAATTGCTATGCAAGAAGAACTGAATCAGTTTACAAGGAATGATGTTTGGGATCTTGTTCCTAGACCAGATGGATTCAATATAATCGGTACAAAATGGGTCTTCAGAAACAAGCTCAGTGAGAAAGGTGAAGTGGTAAGGAACAAAGCCAGACTGGTGGCTCAGGGTTATAGTCAGCAAGAAGGGATTGACTATACAGAAACCTTTGCACCAGTGGCCAGGTTAGAATCTATTCGTCTATTAATTTCATTTGCCACTCAACATAACATCACTCTCTATCAGATGGATGTTAAGAGTGCCTTCTTAAATGGTTATATAGATGAAGAAGTTTATGTCCATCAACCTCCTGGTTTTGAAGACTCTATGTCTCCTAATCATGTTTTTAAACTAAAGAAATCATTGTATGGATTGAAACAGGCTCCCAGAGCTTGGTATGAACGCTTAAGTTCTTTCCTTCTGGATAATGGTTTCACTAGAGGAAAAGTGGACACTACTCTCTTTTGTAAAACCTTTAAAAGGGATATTTTAATTTGTCAAATATATGTAGATGATATTATTTTTGGAACATCTAATGCTACACTTGGAAAGGAGTTTGCTGAGTCTATGCAGGCTGAATTTGAAATGAGCATGATGGGAGAACTCAAGTATTTCCTTGGAATACAAATAAATCAAACATCAGAAGGAACGTATGTTCACCAAACCAAGTATGTGAAGGAACTTCTGAAGAAGTTTAATCTTCTGGACTGCAAAGAAGCCAAAACTCCTATGCATCCAACATGCATCCTAGGTAAGGATGAGGTAAGTAAGAAGGTAGATCAGAAGTTATACAGAGGTAT
Source organism: Vicia villosa (assembly GCF_029867415.1). NCBI lineage: Eukaryota > Viridiplantae > Streptophyta > Magnoliopsida > Fabales > Fabaceae > Vicia > Vicia villosa. The sequence continues at coordinate 113,772 of NW_026706096.1, forward strand.
GATTGGATCTCTTCTATATCTGACTGCTTCTAGACCTGACATTCTGTTCAGTGTTTGTTTGTGTGCTAGATTCCAATCAGATCCTAGAGAATCTCATTTAACTGCTGTTAAGAAAATTCTAAGGTATCTGAAAGGTACTACTAATGTTGGCTTAGTTTACAGAAAATCTAAAGAATACAACTTAGTAGGATTCTGCGATGCTGACTATGCTGGAGACAGAATTGAAAGAAAGAGTACTTCAGGAAGTTGCCAATTTCTTGGAAGTCATTTGATCTCCTGGTACAGCAAGAAGCAAGCAACTATTGCTCTATCAACAACAGAAGCAGAATATGTCGCTGCTGCTGGTTGCAGTATACAGATGCTCTGGATGAAGAGTCAGTTAGAAGATTATCAGATATTTGAGAGTAACATTCCTATATTCTGTGATAATACTTCTGCTATATGTTTATCTAAGAACCCTATTCTTCATTCAAAAGCTAAACATATTGAGATTAAACATCATTTCATAAGGGACTATGTTCAGAAGGGTGTTATATCTTTAAACTTTGTTGATACAGACCATCAATGGGCTGATATCTTTACAAAACCCCTGGCTGAAGATAGGTTTAAGTTCATTTTGAAGAACATCAGTATGGATTTATGCCCAGAATGAGAAGATGAGAAGTTCTCATGTATGAGTATCTTCTGAAATGAAAATGGACTATTTTTTTTAATCAGAAGTTCTGATTGAAATCTTTTAGAAATTATGATTCGGTTATTACTAACGTTTCATTGTCTAAGTTGATTCAGAATCTCTTTTAAAGCAAAACAGCTGTAACGTTTTATCTCGGGATGGTAAACCTGTCGTTACTGTTCATGGATAAGCGCGCGTGCAGTTGAAGGGACGCCGACCATAGGTAACTGTGCTAGTCACCTCATTTGTCTTTATTATCTCTCCTCACGTCACGTAACATTAATTGCTTTTCATCATTTACTCTCTGTCAGTTTTTCTTTATATTCTTCAAACACTTCTCCTTCCCTCTCATATTTTCTCTATCCACTCTATCTTTTTGCATTCATATCAAACCATAGCTGTTCATTATCTGCAAATCCATCATGAACTCTTCATCAAGCCCAGAAAACCATGGAAAAGATCAAAACAACAAGAGGAAAGCTGTTGAAACATCTTCCTCCAAACCTAAAAAGATAAAGATCACCTATGACCCTCTCAAGGTGAATCCATTCGAAGCCATGTTATCTGGAAACTATTCTAGACGTGTGTTTCAACCCCCTGGTGAAAGCCCTCTATCATCTCCATCTTCTTCCTCATCTTGTTTCCTTCTAGACTCAACTTCCTCTTCATCTAACCTTTCCTCTCCCTCAGCCCATTCCGAAGAAATCTCTTCATCTTCACCCGCTGAGAATGTTGTCTCTGATAAGGATTGTGGAAGATCTGCATCAGAACCAAGTCTCCCTGACCCCTCGCCTGGAAGCCCAAGAAGCAGTCAATGAGGCGTTTCACTCCTTCATGGCATGCTGGCACAGACTTTGTCTTAGCTAGGGTCTTAGGATTTGGTCTTAGTAGTTTTTCTTTCCTTGTTGCATCTGCTTGTTAAACATCCTCTCTTGTAATATTTTTGATTATCAATAAAAAGTTTCCTTGTTTTACATTCCAGTGATTTTATTTGTCGTTTTATTCATCTGAATCTTTTGATATATTCTTTTTGATGTTATGACAAAAAGGGGGAGAAGATAAATGATAAATGATTTGATTAAATCTATCAGTTGCTGGGTAAAGCTCCCACACATTTACTAACAAGAACTGCAAGTTCTATATGGTTTTAGTGTTTTGCAGGTATAAAGAAGTGAAGAGAATCTTCAAAGCAAACACAAGAAGCAAAACCATGGAAACTGAAGCAAGCTTAGTGCTGTCAAGCTTCAGAGAATCAGAAGCACTGATAATAGAATTTGATCCATATTTGTCCATTTGATCTGACAAAATTCTATTTGCTCTGATACATTATTTTAGCCTATATGGCTCTGATACATATCATGTGTTCGAATATACATTTTATGTTCTGACTCGTTCATGCTGACTTTTGTCGTTTAGTTTTTGTTCTGTAACATTTCAGGATGTAGAGATGCTCAAATGATGCTCTGGTACATTCAACAATGTTCTGATACAAATCTAGCATGAAGTGATGTTGGTAAAAATTCAAAGCTCTGAAGCTATCCGAGGGAAGCAGAAATCAGAAGCTGTGAATGTTCTAAAGATCCAGAAAACTCAAGTTCTGAAGCTGTCCTAAATGGAAGCAGAAATCAGAAGCTGTGAATGTTCAGAAGATCAAAGAAATTCAAGTTCTGAAGCTGTCCTAGATGGAAGCAGAAGTCAGAAGCTGTGAATGTTCAGAAGATCAAAGAAATTCAAGTTCTGAAGCTGTCCTAGATGGAAGCAGGAATCAGAAGCTGTGAGTGTTCTAGGGATCTAAAGAAATTCTAGTTCTGAAGCTGTCCTATGGAAGCAGAAGTCAGAAGCTATGAATTCTCTGAAGACAGAAGCTTATATGATCGTCTCTACCGAAATAATCAGGGAAGTCTTTTATTAAAGTTCTTCGAGTATTTATTTCAGGGGGAGATTATTTATCTCAGGGGGAGATTGTTAATCTCAGGGGGAGACATATTCATATGCTTATGCTATAGCTGTGTAATTTGTCTTTTGCCGTCTATTCTTTCTGATCGCAAATTCATATCATTTATATATGTTTTTGTCATCATCAAAAAGGGGGAGATTGTTAGAACAAGATTTGTTCTGATCAATTATCTTAGTTTTGATGATAACAATAATATGAATTTTGCTTAAGATAATATGGTACTCTAATCCAATGCAATTTCCTTTTCAGGAAATATATAAAGAGTATGCATAATTCAGCGCTCAGAAGCTTTGTCTCAAAGGGTTCAGCATGCAACATCAGAACATGGTCTGGCAAGACATCAGAAGATGGTCGAAGCAGAATCAGAACATGGGTCTATGGAAGCATCAGAAGAACAAGAGAACAGAAGCACTGAAGTACTGATGGTATCACGCTCAGAAGCACTTCAAGGTCAGAAGATCAGAAGATGCTATGCACCAAGCTGTTTGACTCTGATGATATTCAAACGTTGTATTCACAAACATCAGATCAGAAGGAAGTACAAGTGGCAAGCTACGCTGACTGACAAAAGGAACGTTAAAAGCTACTAAAGGCTACGTCAGTAGACACAGCGTGAACAAGGCTCGAGGTAGTTGACAAAAGCGTATAACATTAAATGCGATGCTGTACGGAACACGCAAAGCATTAAATGCACTCAACGGTCATCTTCTCAAAACGCCTATAAATATGAAGTTCTGATGAGAAGCAAGGTTAACGATCCTGAACAAAACAACGTCAAATCAACTTGCTTAAACTCTGTTCAAATCAAAGCTCAGAATCTTCATCTTCATCAAAGCTCACTACATTGCTGTTGTAATATATTAGTGAGATTAAGCTTAAACGTTAAGAGAAATATCACAGTGTGTGATTATCGCTTTTAAGAAGCATTTGTAATACTCTTAGAATTGATTACATTAAGTTGTAAGGAACTAGAGTGATCGTGTGGATCAGAATACTCTAGGAAGTCTTAGAGGTTATCTAAGCAGGTTTTAACTAGAGTGATCGTGTGGATCAGTAGACTCTAGAAAAGTCTTAGAGGGTATCTAAGCAGTTGTTCCTGGAGTGATCAGTGTGTGATCAGAAGACTCTGGAAGACTTAGTTGCTGACTAAGTGGAGAACCATTGTAATCCGTGCGATTAGTGGATTAAATCCTCAGTTGAGGTAAATCATCTCTGCGGGGGTGGACTGGAGTAGTTTAGTTAACAACGAACCAGGATAAAAATAACTGTGCAATTTATTTTTATCTGTCAAGTTTTAAAGCTACACTTATTCAAACCCCCCCTTTCTAAGTGTTTTTCTATCCTTCAGTATCTGCCGGAGCGGTGCATGCGGCAGTTTGGACATGTGCAGATGATACCGAGGTCACCGTTTGAGGCTGCTCTCGACACAGTTACCCGAGTGGAGCTCACTGCCATATTTGCGGACTGGGAGCATCATTTGATCCCGGAGGAGTATCGTCGCATGCAGGGCACCCAGGAGTGGCATTGTGTAGAGGGGTACGTGACATGGTTCTACCGGGTGTCATATCCTCTGATGACACCCGACGCTCCCAAAGCTCCTAGGCCAGCATACGAGGAGATCTTGGGGAACCAGCAGGCCGAGGATGACCATGCCATTGATCTCCTGCCGATATTCCAGCGGATAGAGATGCTTAGGCGGGACGCGTTGGAGCGAGGTATCATTGATCAGGGCGGTCCAGAGGCAGTCGCCGTGGTGGAGAGGATGGTCGGTGATGCGGCCGGTGCGGCGACATATAGGAGGCAGAGGAGGTCCCAGGACGTTAGGGTTAGGCATACTCAGAAGGGGGTTCCGAATTATTTTTCTTGGATTTTATTGTATTCGGGTTGTATTTCTTAACATTCACGTACATTTTCGCACACTATTACTATTTTATTTGGCTTGTATATATTATTCGGCTTGTATTTATAATATTAGTATTTTATGTTGATATGTCGTTTATTTTATTCGGCGTTTTCGTTTAATTAAAATTACGGGACTAAACGCGGTTAAGAAAAACATAAAAAAAAAAATACATTTTCTGCATATTTCGGAAGTGCATTTCCGAAAACCCCCTAAAATGTGAAAAAGGTGTTTTCGGAAAGTGCATCTCCGAAAACACCCCCCATTTGGTGTTTTCGGAAGTGCACTTCCGAAGTCTGAAAAAATCTAGAAAAAAAATTACTTCGGAGATACATCTCCAAAGCAGGGGCAACTTTAGAATTTTGCTGGGGGTCACCCCCACAGGGGATCAATAAAAAAAATTTCAAAAATATTGATAGCTTAGATAATTATTTATTTCATGGAAACTAATATTAGTTAAAAATAAATAAAAAAATAAAACCTATGTTATACTAATCAAGTTGATAATAATATTTTTACTAATCATAAAGCTATTAATAATACATTTTTTTCTATTGATATGTATCTTTAAACTCCCTTTTTTTTTTTAAGATTGTATATATACAAAGCATTTTTTTTACCTAAAGTTTGAAGATTCAGTCACTAACCATAGTATAAAAGGGTTAATAATAAAATATAATGATAGTGAGTGTTATTTTTCGAAAATACATGAGAATATAATTCAGCACATAAATACTTTCATAAATTATAATACGAGAGAATTATTCCAAAGGGCCTAGAATTTAATTGAAATTAACATGACTTTCTAAAATAAAATACACCCCTACCTTTAGAATTATATGATCTACAAGAATGGGATTAACAGGTTAAATGTTAAGCCCGCTAGTTTAACAGACATCCCTCCTTTTTAGAATACACTAAACTAGTAAATTAAGAAAAGTTGTAAATAGAAATAACAAAATGATAGTGACATGGCTTATCTAGAATATATGGATGTTAAAATTGATAGGGAAAATTTTGGGGTATGACATGCTGTTATTTCGTCTCTAAGCCCAACAGAATTGCTTTTAGAACTATTCACTCCACCTTCTCTATGATTCAATAAAACCCAATCTGAATTCCCTCGACCCGCTCCATGAGTTTCGGGTCGGTGTGACCCGCTTCCAGATCTGGGCCCCTTACTACTAGACGACCCATTTTCTCCATAGATCTCCCTCTCTACCACGCGAGTCACCTGTAACAATCTCGCGCAACTTATTTCCTCATTTCTCGCGCAACTCATTTCCAAAAATTGCTTGTCAGGCAATTTCAGAATCTGAGCCATAAGATACTCAAATTCAATGATGTATTCTTCCACCGTCTCACTCTGTTTCAGCCCTGTTAATTGCTCATATACGTCACTGTCGCCGTGACCACTATATTTGGCCAATGGTGATTCCTTCATCTTCTCCCACGACAAACCTTCATCTTCTCCGACCAGAGAATTAAAGAAGTGAATCGTAGCTCCCTCCATACACAACTGAGCTAGATTCACCTTCAACTCCGGTGGTGTCCCCTGAACACGGAAATACACTTCAGCGCGTGAAATCCAGCCCGCTGGATCTTCGCCGTTAAAGGACGATAGCTCCATTTTTTTGATGGATTGGCGGAACTCTGTCAATGCATCACCACTGAGGTTGTGAAGCCCTGATCCGGAGGAATCCCTCTTCCCCAATGATCATCCTTTGTTAGGTCCTCCTTTGTTATTCACACTACCTTCTTCTTCTAACCTCGTCTTGCATAGACACCGTTCAATCATGGCCATGAGACTCTCATGGCTAGTCTTCACCGCATTCTGGATGTCTAACAACGTCGACTTCACCTCCGACATCTCACCTTCTAACGCATCTACCTTTGCATCCATCTTAACAAACTCCGAGTTGTTAACCTTCTTTGGGGGCATTCATTGGTTCCGGGAATGAGATCCGACTGGTCGGACCAGTTTGATACAAACTAACAAAGCAATAATCAATGTAGCAGTAAAATAGCTATGAAAATATGGGGAAAAGAAGCTTAATTGATGGAAAATGGATACGAGTACAGAGAATGGAATATGTCAATCCCCAAAATGAGCCCAGAGGTACGCTCCTATAGGATACTAGAATATCCTATTCATTCCTTCTAGATCTAGCTACAATCCAAAGATGATTATTCCCTCTACTGACTGCTCCTTATATTGTGGAAACATACTACTCCTTTCTTTCATGCCACCCCATGATTATAACTAATCATCCTCCAATTCCCTTTTTACCCCTTCTAGAATATACTTTCCAAACTCTGAGACCATTAGAGGCATGGTGAATTAATTGTCCTGGTAAAAGTAAATTATTATCATTGCTTCTATCAAATATATTATAAGATATCAATTAAAATTACCCGCACAATATATAAGACATTCATTAGCAATCAAAAGTAGCCATACAATAAGATATCAATCAAATTTCTAATCAACTAGTATAAGACCCGTGCGTCCGCACGGGTAAGTCAAATCTTAAGATGAATAATATATTACTAATGGAAAAAAAAAAATTCAAATGAAGAATGTTAACTTAAGATTAACAAAACATAATATTGATGAAATGAATCTGTATATAGTAGCTATGTCAAAAAAATATGAAAATGCAGTAGTCATTCGCATCTTAGGTAACTCGATAAGGCTAGCTTGTTGGTGATATACAATTATTATTATAAAATCACTAATAACTTGAAATATTTAAAAAGAAATATTTATCAAATCACCAACATGATAAATTTATTATGTCTAATAAATATAAATATTTACAAATATGACTAATAACTATGAATATTTACAAATATCACTGATGATTATAAATATTTATAATATTTTGTTGTTTAAATTAAAAAGGTATTGTAATGATAGTGTCCCGTGAAAATAGTGAGTTTATGCTAATTATAAATATTTATAATATTTTGTTAATTAAATTAAAACAAATATTGTGGTGATAGTGTCCCGTGAAAACTTCTTAGATGAATAGTTTTCAATTTTAATTGGTATATAATTAATTTAAATGCAATTATAAAATATGCAATTATATAATTTAATAACAAATATCAGTAATAACTATAAATATTTACAAATATTTTGTTGATTAAAATAAATATTTTAGCCTCTTTGATACATATTTGTTTTTTTATCTAACTAATTTATAAAGACAATTTTTTTTTGAATAATTGATCAATACACAAATATTTTTCCTACGTGTAATTTATTTTTTTAAAATATCGAGAAAATATTTCTTAACATATCCTTTACTTTCAACTTTGTATTCAAGTTTTAAAAAATTAAATATTTTTATCCATATTATATATTTAATATATATAAAATAAAAAAGTAAATTTTTGTTGAGTCATTTTTTTTCTTCACTGAAGCATAATTTAATTATAACAAAGAAATGAATCCAAACACGTTCATGGCATGGCTACTATTGCTGTTAAAGATAACTTGCATCATATTTAGAGTATAATATCAACAAATAACTTGTAGCATGGTTAGATTGGGATATAGAGAAACTATTGTTATTATTATCAAAATATATATGAAGTATCCATTTGCTTCAATGATCAAATATTTGAACCTTTATCAAATTTAAGAAAAAGAAAACATGAATTAAATATTACAACCCATATCAACCTAGCAAGCTGGAAAATTAGTTGACAAAATCAGATTATTTGCAATATGTTGATAGAAAAATAAGGTGATAGAACCACATTATTTTTAATATGTTGCAAGTGACATACATTTTATTCATTGTATTTTAAATGGAATCACCCTGATCTTGTTACTTGAACACTTGTTTTTAAGACTTGTTGTTTTATGGTATTGCATTCTGCAGGTCTTGACTATCATCTGCTAAATAATGCATCAACTTTTCCTGATAATTTAGAGTGTAGACTAAATCAAAGTAATGAAACAAACTTAAATAATAAAATTGTTATGATCATAAAAAGCTAATGGCATGAAAAACAAACTGTCATTGATGAAGTAAAACAAAAAAAAAATATATGAGGGACATCAGAATGATGTAGAACAGTGCTGCAGAATGACTTTGAATCTCTTGATTTTGGAAAATATGAAACAATGCTTGCTTTCATCCAGAATGTCAGTTAGGTTTAATAGAACTATAAGATCAAAGACAGAAAGAGATTGCCAACCTGAGGAGGGTTGATAATAGGGGTACTTAAAAGGCTGCCATAAACACCACCATTGGATATTGTTAGAGTGCCTCCAGTCATCTGATCAATTGATAAAGTTCCAGCATTAGCCTTCTTTGCAAAAGTATTGATCTATTTTTCTATGTCCGCAAGGTTCATTGTATCAGCATTTCGAATAACTGGCACAACAAGTCCCTGGAAAGGAAATTAAAGTTTAAATGACATAATAGTCAAACAAATGCAAATGAGAAAATCTATACTTAAATAGCTCCTTCAATCCGCCCATTAAGTAAAGGTTAAGGTTACTCATAAAAGTTTTGGAGTTCCAACAGCTATGCTGATATCAATATAATCTTTGTATATAATATCATCCCCATCAATGACGACATTTTTAATCGGTTGATGTTGAAGTGCATTCACAGTAGCCTAACATAGAAACTAACAAAGTAAGTACCAGAGGATAATTTTTTCTGAAAGAAAGATTTCTCCTTAGCGCTATAATTCTATAATTTGAAAGCACTTTGATAAATCCAGACTTAAGTCCCAATTTGGCTCCATGCTTTTCAACAAAAGCATCCTTATAATCAGTACGAAGTTTCATTAAATTAGACCTATCATAAAACACAGAGCAAACAGCACGAGAGTGAATGGTTATTCTGTATAAAGCAATTATTGCAAGTATAGTAACCATAAATTTAGATTGTTATGTACCACAAGAATTGTGCCCATGGTTTCCAATATTCTAATTCAAAGTAAGCATCCCCAAATAATGCATAATAGTGTATTTTACACATGAAAAAACCTAAAGCTTGAGGCAATATTCAAAAACTTCTGCTACAATTTGACAGTCAACAAAACTTACATATCAACTTCATTGAAGGTTGTCAACATAGCATATGTGTGTTTGAGAATCTTTCAATCGTGTAGCAACCCATTTTCGAATCCTTGTCATAGGAACCTTTGATAGTAAAGGAAGATATTAAAATAAAAAATGTTGCTAAGCAAAACTCAACCAGTAGATATAATAATCACAAAATATAAGTGACTCACTCGTCTTTCTCTTTCTTTAGTACACAATGCTTAAATAGATCATTTGCATTTTCACTTTGTGTGTCTTCAATAATGGTTCTAAAAAAGGTAAAGTTAGTAACAGTTTTTTGCATTTTGAATGAATTTGCACAAATACAACAACTAATCACATTATTAAACACTGCTGAACCAATCACCTAAACCAACAGCTAATCACATTAAACACTACTGAACCAATCACCTAAAACAATAGCTAGACAACTTAAAAGATCAAATGCTAAAGCAAGAATAGAAACCAAAGCACCAGGGTCATAACTGCAGATTGTAAGCACCACTCTAAAACACCACCGTAGAATTACAACTGTTTTATTAACACCACTGTAGAATTTAAGTGCCATTTAAAAAAATACACTGCAATAATAGGCAATATAAATCTGTTAGTATTGAAACAAAGACATGTGATGTTATATAACAATAATAGGCCTACCTTTCAGGAAAGTTCAAAGTTTCATAATAAAAGACAGAGAAGTTCAAAGCCAATCCTAATCGAATGGGATGTGTGGGAGCAAACTCATCTTCTACTGCAGTAGAAGCTCTCTGCAATATTTATGAATTATCATATTAACAAACTTCACATTTGTGACACCCTCGCGTGAAGTGGTGTATTATTGAGTATGATTTGGTAACAATTGAGAAATTGCATCATTCTAAATGTAAAATTGGCAGTAACCGTGACGAAAAGAAAATTGGAAAAAAGTCATAGATATCAATCTTACTGTGCGCTTCTGAAGTGTGGTTGCAATCACTTGTTCATAAACTATTTAACCAACACAATCAATAACCGACAAAATACCACAATCACTTATTCGTAAACTATTAAACCAACACAATCAATAACTGACAGAAGACCATAATTTGTGATATCCTAAGTAAAATACAACAATTTCATAACAGATTCGTGCAAGTTACCTTCTTCGGTGCAAGTTACCTTCTATCGGTGATGGTCTTATATTCCCTGCAGTATCTAAAGACAATAGGAAAAAAAAAGAGATTCAAAAAACAAAGAAAGTGTGAATACAAGATTACACTCAAAGATGTTTTTGATTTATGGAAAACTCAAATAAACATTCAATCAACAAGGCGGAAGCAGAAAACTCAAAGAAAAGCAAGCATTGATCACTCATGATAGTACAGGTTGATCTATTATACTTATAGGTCGACTCAACACAAGCAGATCAAGAAGAATGCAGAAAACCAGCAGTTAGGTCGACCTACTGTCAACCCAGGTCGACCTAAAATGGAGAAAAATCCACATACTTCTGCTAGGTCGACTCACACATCATCTAGGTCGACCTAAATTGATGAAATTTACATACCAGTCTGCTAGGTCGACCTACATAACGACTAGGTCGACCTAATCTGAGAAAATATCCCCAGAATGCATTTGAAGAGGATTCTGGTCGACCTACTCCTTAAACAGGTCGACCTAACTGGGAGCAAAATTCTGCAAGCTCTGCTAGGTCGACCTAAGCACTACAAGAGGTCGACCTAACTGATCAAGAATGCCAAAAATTCTGTTTCTCTCATCTCCAACTGTTAAGCTATCATATATATTGTCAAAGGTTCAATTATTCAATGCAACACCAACGACTGAAAGATACACAAACGCTTCTCATCTTCGTTCTTCATCATCTCCAACACAATTACACATAATCATTCTTGCGTTGCGGGTTAGTGATGAGTTCGATAACGTCCATGGAACGGAATTGAAGATTCCTAGTGGGTGAAGGTTTGTGGGGTTTGTTGGTGAATAAAATCTGCGGGTTTTGTCCTCCATGACGGGTGGTTCTTGGGGGTTTTTATCAAGAGGCGTTCATTGAGGATTCGGCTGAGTGTAACGATTGAGGAACGGGGAGTTCAAGGAATCAAGACACTGCAGAAGGGAATCAAAGTGAAGCTCTTGGATAACCTTGATCTTGCTCAAGATTAAGGGGGAAGAAGATTCAAAGGATCGACATAATTGGTTTATCGTTTATCGCTTTGTTATCTTCTTTGTATATACTACTTTCAACATTAATGAAAGATTACCCAATTTCAATTTGGAATTGGGGGCAGACGTAGTCGTAGCGAGGACGATCGACGAACTGCCTAAACAAATATCGTGTTCTTGTCACTTTTACTTTTTCATTTACATTCTGTTCATATTTGGTTATAATAGCAAATTGATCAACGATTCGAGTGTTAAGATTGTGAATTAAGAACTTACATAAACATCACAATCCACCACACATTGAATTACCTTCAATTTGATCATTATCACCAAGTGTTTGTATATTTGTTTCTATCACTCTTACTGCATTGCAAACATTGTCCATCATACAAAAAGTTAATCTGATTTTCAATAAGAGCAACGCTTTGATTCTGCAACATATACTCTTATCACTTATCTCAAGTCTTCGAATGGTTTTTAAACACATATACAATCGTTTCGATAGTGGTTCGGAATAGACGCGGGTCGATTCAGAATCACTTCCGCTGAAAAGTCGCTTAACTCCGTAAAACTGTGAACGATCTATTCACCCCCCCTCTAGATCCTAAGGCCAGCGTCTAACAAGTGGCATCAAGAGCTCTGGTTTATTCCGTGCTACGTGAAACACTTATTGGAAAGATGGCTTCCGGACCTAAAGGGGCTTACAATAGAGCTCCAGTTTTCAATGGTGAAAACTATGGCTATTGGAAGGATTGTATGTGTGTCCACATCAATGCAATTGATAGGAACATTTGGACAGCTATTGTCAATGGTCCCTTTCAGATCACCATGACAAATGCAGCTGGTGCAGTTGTTCCAAAACCAGAAAATACTTGGGATACTGAAGATGAAAAGAGATATGCATACGATTGGAAAGCGAGAAACATTCTAATCTCAGCTCTAGGAGTTGATGAATACTATCGCGTTTCCCATTGTAGATCAGCTAAAGCTATGTGGGACACATTGCAAGTTGCCCACGAGGGAACGGATGATGTCAAACTAGCTAGAATCAATACGCTAACTCAAGAATTCGAACTCTTCCACATGGAAGATGGTGAATCCATCAAAAACATGCAGAAGAGATTCGTTCACTTGAAAAATCGTTTAAATTCTCTTGATAGACCTGTTTCCAATGCAGTTGCTACTAACAAAATCTTAAGATGTTTGAACAGGGAATGGCAACCCAAGGTTACAGCAATAAAGGAAGCAAATGATCTAAACACCTTAGACATCACTACTCTCTTTGGTAAACTAGAAGAACATGAACAACATCTTAAATGCCTTGACATGCATGAGAAAAGGGCAAAGAAAGAGAAGAACATGGAGAAAGAGGTAGAGAAGAAGTCAATAGCTCTAAAAGCTTCAAGCTCCAAGACCTCAAGACAAGAGCTAGAGGATAGTGATACAAGTGATGACGAAGACTCCGATGATGAGGAAATGGAACTGTTTGTGCGAAGATACCACAAATACCTTAAGAAAAATGGAGCAAAACATTCTGACAAAGGGTTGATCAACTATAGAAAGCAATCAAACAAGTTCAAACAAGATGACAATAACAAAGGAAAAATCAAAGGTCCTTGCTTCAATTGTGGCAAAGTCGGTCACTACAAACCGGATTGTCCATACCTTGAGAAGGAGAAAGAGAAGAACCAAAGCAAAGGTCACAACAAATCTAGAAGAGCCTACATAGCATGGGAAAGTGATTCATCTAGTGAAGACTCATCAAGCGATGAAGAAGAATTGACAAACTTGTGTCTTACGGCTCATCAACACAAGAAAAAGAAACGTGTAAGTCATCTTAAACCTGAACTCGTAGATAAGGTATCTCATTCTCAACTAAAACTTGATTTTGAAGAATTACATAGAGATGCAATTAAAGCTTTCAAACTTTTGGCCTCAAATAAGAAAATCTTTTCATATCTTGAATCAAAAGTTGAGAAAACCGAAAAGGATATGGAAGCTTTAAAACAATCTATGCTAGACATTCAAAAGGATAAAGTTGAAATAGATCCTACATCATGGTTTGGTTGTGAGACATGTCACATTTGGCAAAAAGAAGTAAGAGATCTAAAAGCCAAGTTAGACAAGGCTCTACAACCAAAAGTGACTTTTGCGGTTGATCCAAATAAGTTCAAAAGATCGTATACTCCTTTATATAGTAAATACACTTTTGTACCAAAAGTATCAACTAGCAAAACAGCATATTCTCATTATATTACCTGTCATTATTGTTGCAAAAAGGGTCATACCATTGAAAAATGCAAATTTAGGAGGATTTTAGTTCCTAAAGGAGTATTTCAATGGTTGCCTAAGTGCAACAATTTATGTACTCACCACCTAGGACCCAATGAAGATTGGGGACCTTCCAATCTAAATTAATTTTGCAGGAAAAGTGTCTTGACATTGCCGAAAGGTTGTGGTTCCTTGATAGCGGATGTTCAAGAAACATGACGGGAGGCATATCACTCTTTGTTGAGTTCCACGCAAAGAAAAAGGGGTATGTCACCTATGGAGACAACAATCGGGGAGCTATACTTGGTAAAGGAAGTGTAGGTAACCCGTCTACCACAACTATAACTGATGTGTTACTAGTAGAAGGTCTTAAACATAATCTCCTAAGTATTAGTCAATTGTGCGACAAAGACTTCAAAGTAACTTTTACAAATTCTGGCTGCACAATAGAACATATTAAGAAAAGAGATATCATGTTTAATGGCACATGAGTAAACCACATTTATATGCTAAAACTTGGACGAAGGCATATTTTTTTTTGGGTTACTCTCAATCTAGTAAGGCATATAGGCATATAGGTTCTCTCAATTCAGTTACTACTTATTGTTGAAGAGTCAGTTCATGTGTTCTTTTGATGAATCTTATGCAAAATATGTCGAGAAAGGTCTTTCATTTAATGGTGCAGGTCCATCCACTGAAGACATTGTCAAGGATAAGGAAGATGAGAATGAAAGTATTGTAAAGAAAGATGCTGAGAGAGAGAAAGATGAGTCTCACAATGAAAATGAAAAAGAAAGCATCTCAAACAATGAAGAACTTCCCAAGGCTTGGACAAATGTGAAAGACCATCCAATTGACAACATAATAGGAGACATCTCAAGGGGCGTTACAACACGCTCAAAGATAAGTAACTTCTGTCATCATTTTGCTTTTGTTTCACAAGTTGAGCCGAAAAACGCTAAGGATGCATTACTTGATGAGCATTGGCTAATGGCCATGCAAGAAGAATTAAACCAATTTAAACGGAATGATGTTTGGGACTTAGTCCCTCATCCGGGAGTTCATCAAGTAATAGGCACTAGATGGGTTTTTCGTAACAAACTTGATGAAAACGGCGTTATTACTAGAAACAAAGCTAGATTAGTTGCCCAAGGTTATAATCAAGAGGAAGGTATTGATTATGAAGAGACATACGCTCCTGTAGCACGTCTCGAAGCTATTCGTCTCTTACTTGCTTATGCTTGTTCTAAAGACTTCAAACTATTCCAAATGGATGTTAAAAGTGCCTTTCTAAATGGCTATATAAATGAAGAAGTCTATGTTGCTCAGCCACCCGGCTTTGAGAATTACATGTATCCAACTCATGTCTATAAGCTGAAACGTGCTCTATACGGTCTTAAACAAGCCCCTCGAGCTTGGTACGAACGTTTGAGCAAATTTCTCCTTAGTCAAGGGTACTCTAGGGGTAAAGTTGACACTACTCTCTTTATTAAAAGAAAAGATAAAGATATTCTCTTAGTCCAAATTTATGTAGATGACATTATATTTGGGTCGACTAATGCAAAACTTGTCAAAGATTTTTCTAAGCTTATGCAGAGTGAATTTGAGATGAGTCTCATGGGTGAGCTAAATTTCTTCCTTGGCCTACAAATCAAGCAACTCAGTCATGGAACGTTTGTGAATCAAACTAAATACTGTACGGAGCTGCTCAAAAGATTTGGAATGAGTGAAGCAAAAGAAATTGACACACCTATGGCAACAAATACTAATCTAGACAAAGATGAGAAAGGTAAAGAGGTTGACGTGAAATTATACCGAGGTATGATAGGTTCACTATTGTATCTTACTGCCTCAAGACCAGACATCATGTTTAGTGTGTGTATGTGTGCAAGATATCAATCTTGTCCAAAAGAATCTCACTTGAAAGCTGTCAAAAGAATTCTGCGATACTTACGTGGAACTACTACATATGGCCTATGGTATCCAAAGGGAAATGAGTGTCATTTGGTAGGATTCTCTGATTCAGATTTTGCTGGCTGCAAATCCGATAGAAAAAGCACCAGTGGAACGTGTCATCTATTCTCAAATTCATTGATAAGTTGGCATAGCAAGAAACAAGTATCGGTTGCATTATCTACTGCTGAGGCAGAATATGTAGCTGCTGGAAGCTGCTGTGCACAAATATTATGGCTCAAGCAACAACTTCTTGACTTTGGTATTAAGCTTGATCGCATACCTATCATGTGCGATAACACAAGTGCCATAAACTTGAGTAAAAATCCTGTCTTACACTCACGTACCAAGCATATTGAAATAAGACATCACTTTCTACGAGATCATGTAGAGAAAGGAGACGTTACATTTGAACATGTAGAAAGCAAGAAGCAACTAGTTGACATCTTCACCAAACCTCTAGCAACGGAGCAATACTTCAACATTCGTAGGGAATTAGGGATACTCGATATCTCTAATTTGGGCTAATTACGTTTGTTCTCTCTTAATATTATTCCTTTACTTTATATATATATATATATATATATATGTTCTCTCTTGCTAACATTTTTCTTAGCATAAAGGTAGTTCATCATCTAGCCAGGCGTCATTCCACATTGATTAAAGGCTGCCATTAAAGTTGAGAAAGCGGTAACGTTATTGTTGTTCACTTCCAAAAATATTATTGATACTATAATATGCTATCAATTAACATGCTTATAGTGACTTCATACATATATCGCGCTTGCTCATTTGACTCTCATGCTATAACTGGCTACCTTTTTTAATGAATGCTAGCATTTTATCTATGTTTCTCTCGTTACTCTTCTATTTTCGTTGTATCTCTTTTTGATGTTGACAAAGGGGGAGATAGATGCTGAGTGTACGGGGGAGCTTTGTTGAGAGATTGCCTTGTTGAGAGATAGATGCTGGATGTACGGGGGAGCTTTGTTGAGTCTTTATCACTTACCACCAAAGCTTCGACTAATGGTTTGCCATCATCAAAAAGGGGGAGTATGTGAATACAAGATTACACTCAAAGATGTTTTTGATTTATGGCAAACTCAAATAAACATTCAATCAACAAGGCGGAAGCAGAAAACTCAAAGAAAAGCAAGCATTGATCACTCATGATAGTACAGGTTGATCTATTATACTTATAGGTCGACTCAACACAAGCAGATCAAGAAGAATGCAGAAAACCAGCAGTTAGGTCGACCTACTGTCAACCCAGGTCGACCTAAAATGGAGAAAAATCCACATACTTCTGCTAGGTCGACTCACACATCATCTAGGTCGACCTAAATTGATGAAATTTACATACCAGTCTGCTAGGTCGACCTACACAACGACTAGGTCGACCTAATCTGAGAAAATATCCCCAGAATGCATTTGAAGAGGATTCTGGTCGACCTACTCCTTAAACAGGTCGACCTAACTGGGAGCAAAATTCTGCAAGCTCTGCTAGGTCGACCTAAGCACTACAAGAGGTCGACCTAACTGATCAAGAATGCCAAAAATTCTGTTTCTCTCATCTCCAACTGTTAAGCTATCATATATATTGTCAAAGGTTCAATTATTCAATGCAACACCAACGACTGAAAGATACACAAACGCTTCTCATCTTCGTTCTTCATCATCTCCAACACAATTACACATAATCATTCTTGCGTTGCGGGTTAGTGATGAGTTCGATAACGTCCATGGAACGGAATTGAAGATTCCTAGTGGGTGAAGGTTTGTGGGGTTTGTTGGTGAATAAAATCTGCGGGTTTTGTCCTCCACGACGGGTGGTTCTTGGGGGTTTTTATCAAGAGGCGTTCATTGAGGATTCGGCTGAGTGTAACGATTGAGGAACGGGGAGTTCAAGGAATCAAGACACTGCAGAAGGGAATCAAAGTGAAGCTCTTGGATAACCTTGATCTTGCTCAAGATTAAGGGGGAAGAAGATTCAAAGGATCGACATAATTGGTTTATCGTTTATCGCTTTGTTATCTTCTTTGTATATACTACTTTCAACATTAATGAAAGATTACCCAATTTCAATTTGGAATTGGGGGCAGACGTAGTCGTAGCGAGGACGATCGACGAACTGCCTAAACAAATATCGTGTTCTTGTCGCTTTTACTTTTTCATTTACATTCTGTTCATATTTGGTTATAATAGCAAATTGATCAACGATTCGAGTGTTAAGATTGTGAATTAAGAACTTACATAAACATCACAATCCACCACACATTGAATTACCTTCAATTTGATCATTATCACCAAGTGTTTGTATATTTGTTTCTATCACTCTTACTGCATTGCAAACATTGTCCATCATACAAAAAGTTAATCTGATTTTCAATAAGAGCAACGCTTTGATTCTGCAACATATACTCTTATCACTTATCTCAAGTCTTCGACTGGTTTTTAAACACATATACAATCGTTTCGATAGTGGTTCGGAATAGACGCGAGTCGATTCAGAATCACTTCCGCTGAAAAGTCGCTTAACTCCGTAAAACTGTGAACGATCTATTCACCCCCCTCTAGATCCTAAGGCCAGCGTCTAACAGAAAGATGTAATGATAAAAAATCAAACCATAAACCTTATCGTTTTCAACTACTGCGAGAATCAACGAACATATTTGTCATCGTTGCAACTTAACCATCTCACAACTTTCATTTATCCTTCTTTGAGATTTACAGATGTATAATGTTCAAAAATTGCTTTCACAAATTTACATTATTAAAAAATTCTTTGAGAGAGAGACTTGATGATAAAGGGTAGTAAAGAGATGTGATGCACTTACAGAAATTTGGAGAAGAAAGGGGTAAAGCTGGCATTTTCAAAAACTTGCTGAAAAAAATGAACACCAAGAAGGAAAGAACAATCATGGTGTCGCATATGAAGATGTAAAACGGAAGAACTCGGGAGGGATGAAAAATGATGTTACCTTACGGCTGGGACATCTGAACCGGCGGTGGTATTCTGCTCTGAAGGGAGTGCGAAGGTTACCGGATCTGATGAGATGACGAGAGAGCATGGACGATGTTGTTTTGAATGGATAGAAGATGGAGGAGCTGTTTTTTTAGACGAGAGAGATAGTGAAAATTTTGATGGTGAAAGGGAAAAGTGAGGAAACTGCTAGGGTTTCTGAAGAGATAATGAGGAAGAAAGAGAAAAGTGAGGGAAAATGAGACTTTTCAAATGAGATGGATGGAAAAAGTGAAAAATGAGAAATATGTGTACCACTTGGAGGAATGGTTAAGTGTGATTGGTGGAAATAAAATTTCGATTTAGCAAATTACAAAAAGGGGCTTTCTTAAGAGCAATTATTTTTTTCATTAAGGGTAATTTAGGGTGTTTGGTGGCATGTCTTATTCTTAGTTAGGTAGTTGACAAGACATCCCTTAGAAAACAAAAGCAACAAAAAGAAAAATTCAAACTAACAACACCGCATAAAAGGTTTAACATATGAAAAAGAAATCAATCTAAAATCCACTTAGCCTAAGAAATATTTCGTCTCTCTTGATATTCAGCAAAAAATTTCATTGCATAAGTGTCACGGAATATTGTCCACTCGTTAGCATATTAAGCTTCTCTAATAGGTTTAGAGCTTACACCTGAAACTCTGGCATAAAATGTCAAAACAATTTGTATATCACACACAAATAAAGGATGGCCTTGGAAGAGCTTATCCACAACCAAACCCAAAATTGTATCATGGGATTACACTATAGATTTCCAGGAAAATAACAGCATGACAAGTAACAAAATGCAATAGTTTTAAACACTAACAAAGTAGAACAGTGTGTTTGGTTTGCTTGTATCTTTCCATCTAGTTTCATGTTTTCAAGAATTTCTTAGGGAAATGTTGATATGCAAAATCTTGAAAATAGCAAACAAAGTAGCATTTTTATGGTTGAGAAAAAAAGAAAACAGATAATAAACCGAAGTAGACTTAACGAAACACAAAGATTTCAATAGATCAGCATCGTTAAGGAGATTCACTAGGGTGGCTGCTAATCCACTTAATTGAACATATAACATTGCAAAGCACATACTCCATGGTCATACTCAACTAAAAAGGAAAACACAGTAGTCATCAATGAAATTCAACGATTTCAATATATATGCATTATTAAGGAGATACAATAGGATGGGGTGCAGATTTTAGCGGACCGCCAATACACTGAATTGCACACTTAACACTCTAATCAAATACTCCAGTCATACGCATGTAAAACTTAACCAATATGTTCAGTAATCCAACAAGGTTCATTAATCACAAGAGTCACACAAGGAACACTAATTGAAAAAACAATAATTGGGGATATAAAAAAAAGGAGAAACCGAATGCAAAAAGTTTAATACCGGGTATTGTGATTTCAATCAGAAAAACACCAGCTTCGTAAGGAGTTCCGGTAGGGCCAGGAATGATTCCAACCAAGCTAACAAGGTTATTGCTTTTAGGGCTGACCTGAATTCCCGATCCCGCAGCATCTTTACGGCATTCGACAAGCTCCCATTCACATTCCGTCACTAAAATGACTCATTTTAAATTCCATTAAAATATTACATTCCCCCACAAAAGATCTCAGCTAAATTACTAGAAAGGCTGTAGGAACAATTAATGTAGCATTAACATTTGTAAAGTCAGTCTCGAAGGGATATAGAAATTTTACTAACGGAAGAAATGATGTCAATAATTTAGGAGTTCTTCATTCAAACCAGTACAGGCTATTACATAACATTGGTTTATAAGTTTCAACCAAAAGCTATGTACAAAAGTAAAAGCTTAATAATAATTTTTTCAGGGCTGGGGAGGAGTTGGGTGTTACATAAAACTATTTTACACAAAAACTAGAATTCAACGAAAATGACCCGGTAGTTCAAAGGAGTTGTTTTTCTCTAACATCCCAGGACACAAGGTTTTTTTTGCAAACCAACAAGTAAATGAATCAAGTAATCATAAAAACTACCTAAAAGATTCTCTAGCCTCTTGTCTCTTTGAGTTGTTCTTCATCATATCAACCCAACTGGCTAAGACATTAGACACTTCAAACTTACCAGCAAAATTCATCTTTCGAGCTAACTCCTCGAGGATGACAGGATTCCCATACTTTGAAAAATCAGCACCAAACTTGTTATAATCAAGCTGAGGAGCTTTCATCCCTTTCTCCATCATTTCTTCAATATATTTACATGCCTCATCTGGCCTGCCTTGTCTTATAAGCCCACCAATGAATAAAGTGTAGGTGTTATCATCAGGACAACACCCCTTGTGACGCATCTCATCCCAAACAGCTCGGCCCATCTCGTAATTCTTTGTCGCAAAATAGGATTTCATTATCATATTGTATGTGTGAATTGTTGGTTCGTTGCCACTCTGAATCATTTTCTTGTATACTCTCACCGCATCATCCGGCATATGTTGGCTTACCATCAGTTTTATCAAAGCGTTGTATGTCCTTCCGTCAGGCGGATAACCTCTTTCGCGCATTTCCTTCAGAAGATCATATACCGTGTCCATTTTCCTCTGCCTCCCGAACCCAGTGATCAAACAAGTGTAAAGTGCAGCGTCAGGTTGACACCCGCGATCCACCATTTCGTTAAAATAATCAACAGCTTCCCGCATCATATTTCGTTTGCACAAGTCCTGTATCAAAATCGTATAACTGCGAACGTTAGGCAATGGACCTTTGGCTTTCATGACTTCAAACAACTTAATGCTATCCGACTTCTTCTGACATCTTAACAACCCTTGAAGCATAATATTATGTGTAACAATATCCGGCGTAAATCCTTTGTCAATCATCTCATTCCACACCCTCCCTGCTTCCAACAAGTTTCGAACCTTGCACCAACCATCAAGAAGTATAGTATAAGTTTGTAAATTGGGAACAAATCTATCTCTAAGCTTTTCAAAAACAACTTGCGCTTCTTTAACAAGCTTGGCCGCACCAAGACCATCAAGCAAGAAATTAACCGCATCAACACCGACTTTAATCTTATACTTCTTCATCATATCAAAGACCCCGACAGCTTTTTTCCTTTCCTTAGCCGACGCAAACGCCTTAATAGCAATCGCGAAAGTCTCCATTGTCAAAAAACCCTTCTCACCCATTTCCTCAAGCAACGCCACCATGGTTTCAAACTGTCTAGTCTTCCCTAAAATACTCATCATCGAGTTATACGTCCTTGAATCATGTTCAAAACCAGGCCTTTTCCCCGCCCAACAAAAGAATCTAAAAGCCGGCTTCCTAGCATGTTTAAACCTATGCAACACATCAACAACCAAATCATGTGATAACATAACACCACACTCATCAAGAACAGCCTCCATGTTCCTATCTAAAGCAAACAATTCATCGATCACCTTGCATACCCTCTCAACCTCATCTGGATCTGCAAATGTCCCACTATTCACACCACCTTCACTATCAGATTCAGCCTCACTAACCCCACTAACACTACAAAACGACCTAGAATCATCCAAAAACATAAACTTTCCTTGATAACCACAAATGGGTAACTTAAAAATCAGCATTTTTTCTTGTAAAACCAGTAATGAAGAGGCGTGTGACAGAGAAAATGGAATTTGAAAACAAGAATGATGGAAAGAACAATTAAGAGAAGAATGAAACAAACGAGACAAGGGCATAGAGCTACCACAAGGCAAGCGCATTTGCTCTTTTCCTCTTCTTCTTTGGTATCCATTTGGTTGTCTCTGAAGAAACTGGGTAGCGGTGAGGTTACTGTGGGGGCCATGTGGAAGTGTGGAATCTACGAACGTTGTAAATTGAATCTTGGAGATTAAGGTTGTGACTTTGTGTCGTATATGGAGAATCATTGAAGTTCCATTTAACTACTGTGCGGAGAAGAAGAGAAGGCGATGAAGGGATGAGATCTGATACGGTGACAGTAAGGTTGATTGGGTAACCATTGATGGGCCCTGCAAATGTCTGTTACACCTTTCAATTGTTTGGCGAAAATTATACCCCGTACCCCTACATTTATTCCAATACCCCTACAATTTTAAAAAAATCCCAATTTTGTCCTTATTAAATTTTTAATTTTTTTTTAATTTTTTTTTCCAATTTTACTGAACCGGATAACCCAGGGGTGGGTGTTCCGGTTCCTTTTTTTTTTTTCAATTTTACTGAACCGGATATCCCAGGGGTGGGTGTTCCGGTTCATTTTTTTTTCAATTTTACTGAACCGGATATCCCAGAATTGGGTGTTCCGGTTCTTTTTTCAAAAAAGAGAAGTTGTTGTTGTTTCTTCCTGAACCGAACCAATACACATTTCGTTCCTACTACTGGTAACACCACCAAACCAAACCAATACACATTTGTTTTTATCTGTATGGTCCCTCCTCCTTATTCCTTCTTAGCTGTATGGTCCCTCCTCCTTTTGTCGTTTTCTTCACCTTATTAGTCATCATCATTCATCTTAATATAAACCCTTTCTCTCTCTTCTTCTTCTCTACTTCATATACTATAACTGTTATTGCTATTTTTTCCTCTTCTATCTGTGGAAAAAAGAAGAAATAATAACCGTTTTAGAATGCCGGCGTGGTGGAGTAGAAAGTCATCAAAGAACAAACAAGAGCGTGACGGTAACGATAATGATGAAGAGGATGGAGAAGAACAATCACGCAGCGGCGTTCTTCAGTTCAATTTCATGAAATCGCCGATCAACGCGATTAGGAACGGTGATAGTAAGAAGAATAAGGTGAAGAAACAGGAACCGGAACACCCACCCCTGGGATATCCGGTTCAGTAAAATTGAAAAAAAAAAGAACCGGAACACCCACCCCTGGGTTATCCGGTTCAGTAAAATTGAAAAAAAAATAAAAAAGAAAAGTTAAAAAGGACAAAATTGAGATTTTTTTAAAATTGTAGGGGTATTGGGATAAATGTAGGGGTACGGGGTATAATTTTCTTGTTTGGCCCGATTTATCGTACTTGGATGTAGCAGGTGAAATTCAATACTTTTGGATTAATTTTTGTAATAGCATAATAGATCCTATTAGGTGTAGATTTAAAAAAAAATATATTGATTTTGATATAAATAATTTAAATTTTATTTTTAGAAATATATAAAAAAAATAAGTAAAATGTTTATTTAACTTATAAGAAGGTTTTTCAAAATAAAAACTTATAAAAAGTTGTA
The DNA here is from genome assembly GCF_029867415.1 of Vicia villosa. Taxonomy (NCBI): domain Eukaryota; kingdom Viridiplantae; phylum Streptophyta; class Magnoliopsida; order Fabales; family Fabaceae; genus Vicia; species Vicia villosa. The sequence continues at coordinate 137,963 of NW_026706096.1, forward strand.
TTTCTCTCTTTCCATTTTAGAATTATTTTTTTCAAAAACTAATCAAAACTTTTATTTATTTTTAATATAAAAATATTCTTTTCAAAAATTATTACACACAATTATATATATATATATATATATATATATATATATATATATATATATATATATATATATATATATATATATATATATATATATATATATATATATAACAAATACATTCTGAGGGGCAGTTTCTTTTGGTTTTTTTAAAAAATATTTTATAGTGTTACATAATTTTGTGAAAAAAAAATTTACAAAGAATTTTTTTATAAAGATTTCAAATGAAAATTTTGGTTAAGTAGTTATTCTTAAAATGTGATTTTAGGTATTTCATCTATTTATGGGAAAAAAATTGAATATCAAAATTTCAAAAAATAACTTAATTTTGAAGCTATTTCAAATAGATTTTCATAAAAATCATTTTTGAAATACAACTTTTTGAAAAAATTGCGATTTTGATTAAGTTTTGGTTTTCAATAATGTATGTTTATGTTATAGGATGTCAAAATTAGTGTTTTATTTTAGAAAAACGAATATAAAAAATTGTAATATTTTAAAAAACGGTTTTGAAAAATCTATTTTCAAATATACAAAGAAAAAAATCCATTTTTTAAAGCTGAAACGAACGGGCTCTAGGTCTAACTAGATTTGATTCAACCAAATGAAAAAAGTTTTAAAAACTTCAACGACTAAAAACTCTACAGAACGTTAGATTAGATTATCACTAAATGATGGTGTCACTACTGTGATCGAGGACGTCATCTTCCTAATTATGGGTCAGTTTGTTTCAGCTTTTAAAAAAATAGATTTTTTCTTTGGATTTTTTAAAATAGATTTTCCAAAATCATTTTTAAAATATTATATATTTTTTTATATTCGTGTTTTATAAAATGAAACACTTATTAAGACATCCTATAACATAAACATACATTATTGAAGACCAAAATTTAGTCAAAATCGTAGAAACATGTTATAAAAAATTGGTAAAAACACTACATGAATGTTCACACATTTTTAATCCTAAAATACCTTTCATTTTCAATAGTCACTTACATGAGCGTCAAGGTGTTGGCTGATATTGTAACGACCTGATTTTTATTTCCTTATTTAATTATTGAGGGACATCGTGTTATGGATTATGCAAAGGTTGAAGTGACATGTTTCAAGTGTGGCAAGGCGGGTCACAAGGCTAATAAGTGTGGAGTTGGTTCAAATGTGACTTGTTACAACTGTGGTGAGCAAGAGCACATTAGTACCAAGTGTGACAAACCGAAGAAGGAGCAAGTGAAAGGGAAAGTGTTTGCATTGCCTGGTGCTGAGACCATTGCTGATGATAGGCTAATATGAGGCACGTGCTTTATTAATGGTACACCTTTAGTTGCTATTATTGATACTGGTGTAACGTATTCTTTCATTTCTTTGGATTGTGCTTTGAGGTTAAATCTTGTGTTGTCTGATATGCGTAGAAGTATGGTTATTGATACACCTGCTATGGGTTTTGTTTCTACTTCTTTTGTGTGTTCGAATTCTCCATTGAGTATCTTTGGTAGAGATTTCAGAATTGAATTAGTTTTTCTTGCGTTAGAGCAACTTGATATGATTTTGGGTATGAACTGGTTGGAGTTTAATTGTGTCTATATCAACTGTTTTGACAAGAAAATTATTTTTCCTGAAACAGATGTTAAGGAAGATATAAGTGATTTACCGCCGGAATGTGAAGTGGAGTTTTCGATTGATTTAGTTCCTGAAACTAGTCCTGTTTCAATGGCTCCATATCGGATGTCTGCTTCTGAGTTGAAAGATTTGAAGAGTCAACTTGAGGATTTACTTGAGAAGAAGTTTATTCGTCCGAGTGTGACACCGTGGGGTGCGCCTGTTTTGTTGGTTAAGAAGAAGGAAGGTTCTATGAGACTTTGTGTTGATTATAGACAACTGAACAAAGTGACAATTAAGAACAAGTATCCACATCCGAGGATTGATGATTTGATGGATCAATTGGTTGGAGCTTGTGTGTTTATCAAGATTGATTTGAGATCTGGGTATCATCAGATTTGTGTGAAGGCGGAGGATATTCAGAAAACTGCTTTTAGAACAAGGTATGGACACTATGAGTATTCTATTATGCCTTTCGGTGTGACTAATGCACCTGGTGTATTCATGGAGTATATGAATAGATTTTTCATGAATATCTTGATAAGTTTGTGATTGTGTTTATCGATGATATTTTGATCTATTCCAAGAGTGAAGACGATCATGCTGAGCATTTGAGGATTGTTTTATCTGTGCTGAAAAAGATGAAGCTGTTTGCGAAACTTTCTAAGTGCGAATTTTGGTTGAAGGAAGTGAGTTTCCTTGGTCATGTGATTTTGGGTGGAGGTATTTCGGTTGATCCGTCAAAGATTGAGGCTGTATCTCAATGGGAAACTCCGAAATCTGTTTCTGAGATTAGAAGTTTTCTTGGTTTGACCGGTTATTATAGGAAGTTCATTGAGGGATTTTTTAAGCTATCTTTGTCGTTGATGCAATTGACTAGGAAGGGTCAAGCTTTTATTTGGACTTCACAATGTGAAGCTAATTTCCAAGAGCTTAAGAGAAGATTGACAACCGCTCCTATTTTGATTTTGCCGGATCCGTTGGAACCGTTTATTGTGTATTGTGATGCTTCTTTGATGAGTTTGGGAGGTGTGTTGATGTAGAAAGGACAAGTGGTAGCTTATGCTTCAAGGCAACTTAAAATTCATGAGAGGAGTTATCCGATGCATGATTTAGAGTTGGTCATCATTGTGTTTGTTTTGAAACTTTGGAGGCATTATTTGCTTGGGTCGAGATTTGATGTGTATAGTGATCACAAGAGTTTGAAGTATTTGTTTGATCATAAAGAGTTGAATATGAGGCAAAGAAGATGGATGGAATTCTTGAAAGACTATGATTTTGGCTTGAATTACCATCCTGGAAAAGCTAATGTTGTAGCAGATGCATTGAGTAGAAATCATTGCATACGTCTATGTTGATGATTTGAGAATTGGAATTGTTGAAACAATTTTACGATTTGAATTTGGTTTGCGAAGAGACGTCTTCATGTGTTAAGATTGATATGTTGAAGCTTACTTGTTGTATTCTTGATGAGATTCGAGAAGGTCAGAAATTAGATTTGAAATTGGTTGACAAGATGACATTGATTAATCAAAGAAAGGGCGGTGATTTTCGGATTGATGAGAATGGTGTCATGAGATGTCATGATCGCGTTTGTATTCCTGATGTTTCATATTTAAAGAAGAGGATTTTGGATGAAGGGCATCGAAGTGGTTTGAGTATTCATCCTGGAGCTACTAAAATGCATCAAGATTTGAGGAAGTTATTTTGGTGGCAAGGTACAAAGAAGGATATAGCAGAATTAGTGTATTCTTGTTTGATTTGTCAGAAGTCCAAGATTGAACATCAGAAACCGTCTGGTTTGATGCAACCGTTATCCATTCCTGAGTGGAAGTGGGATAGCATTTCTATGGATTTTGTTTCAGGTTTGCCGAGAACGTCGAGTAATTGTAAAGCGATTTGGGTTATTGGGGATAGATTGACGAAATCTGCTCACTTTATTCTAACGAGGATGGATTATCTGATAGAGAGACTTGCAAAGTTGTACATTGAGAAGATTGTGAGTTTGCATGGTATTCTGTCGAGTATTGTTTCGTATAGAGATTCACGGTTTACTTCTAGATTTTGGGAAGGTTTGCAAAGTGCTTTGGGTACTAAGTTGCGTTTGAGTTCGGCTTATCATCCACAAACTGATGGTCAGACTGAGAGGACGATTCAGTCGCTTGAGGATCTTTTGAGGGCTTGTGTTTTGGAACAAGGAGGAGCTTGGGATAGCTATTTGCCGTTGATTGAGTTCACGTATAATAACAGTTTCCATTCTAGTATTGGAATGGAACCTTTTAAAACTTTGTATGGTCGAAGGTGTAGGACTCCTTTATGTTGGTATGAACCTGGAGAGAGTGTTGTGGTTGGACCTGAGATTGTTCAAGAGACTCCTGATAAGATTAAGTTAATTAGAGAAAAGATGAAGATTTCTCATAGTCGTCAGAAGAGTTACCCTGATAAGAGGAGGAAAGCACTTGAGTTTGAAAAGGATGATCATGTGTTTTTTAGAGTTACTCTAGTAACGGGTGTTGGTAGAGTTTTGAAGTCGCGTACGTTGATGCTGCATTTTATTGGTCCGTATCAGATTACCGGGAGGGTAGGTGAGGTGGCATATTGGATCGCATTACCGCCGTCACTATCTAACCTTCATGATGTGTTTCACGTGTCTTAGGTTAGGAGATACATTGCGGATCCTTCGCATGTTGTCAAATTAGATGATGTTAGGGTTAAAGATAATTTAACCGTGGAGTCATTAACTATGCAGATAGAAGATAGAGAGGTGAAACAACTCCAAGGTAAAGAGATCGCTTTGGTGAAGGTCGTTTGGGGTGGACCGGCTGGAGGAAATGTGACGTGGGAGCTAGAGAGAAAGATGAAAGATTCTTATCCTGATTTGTTTGCTTAAGGTAAATTTTCAAGGACGAAAATATTTTAAGTGGGTGAGAGTTTTAACGACCCGATTTTTATTTCCTTATTTAATTATTAGGTGTTTATGTCATTAATTATTATTTGTGTGATAATTAATTTTTGTTATGTTTTGGTGATTAATTGAATATGTGTGTGTTATTTAATTAATTAAGTGAGTATGTGAATACTAGTATATATCTAGTAATGGGCTTAATTAATTAGAATATAGAATTAGGTGGGTTAAGCCCAATATGTTAAAATGAGTTAGTAAGGAAAACTAGGATTTTAGAGACATAACAATTTTTGGGGAAAAAGAAAGAAAAGAGGCTAGAGAGAAAGAGAATAGAAGAAAGAAGAGAAAAGAGAGGAAATTGAAGATTCTTGAAGAAGAAGGACTAGAGACTCAAGGTAAGGGTGTGAATCCAAGTGATTATAGGTAGATATATTTGGGTAATGTACGTGGGGTTAGAAAATGCATGATTTTAGGTTGGGAGATTACTATTTCATGAGTTTTGTTGTGGAATTGGTATAATAATCCATAAATTGTGTGAAATCTAACTTGATATAATGATTCTATGTATGACTCTATAAATGGGTATGAAGATAGCATATGATTTGATAGAATCCATGAATTTGATTTATGAGTTATGTTTTGATGTTTATCATTGACTATATGTATTATATATGTGATATAAACATGAAATTCGTGATGAAATCTGAACTGGAACTGATTTTGGATGAAATGGGTTTGCTATCAACGCAACAACATTTCTGAAGAATTTGCAGAGGACGCGTCGCGAGGTGTAGCGCGCTGTTGAAAGCACGCATCCCCATTTTACAAAAGGTAGTGCGCGTCGCGCAGGCCCTGTGGCGCGTAACGCAAATGTGCTGGTAGTGAAATATTCCTATTTTTCTTGAATTGACTTGGGAACTTGCATGCTATTGATTGATGAATAATTATCGTGAGTTTTGATTAATTATTTGACATGTATTGGATGGTATATGGTTGAATTTATATGATAAACATGATATTTGAAATATGCATGTGTTATGATGTGAATTGATGAATAATTATGCAATATATGTTATGCTATGCTTGAATACATGTGATTGAATTGTGGCGTGCTAATTGATGTATTGTTTGGGATTGAAGTCTTGTTTTGAATGTTGTGCAATGTTGGGAGAGATGTGATTATGTAGTTTAAGAGGTTGAGAACGTCTTATTTGCATAAGTCTTGTTTGTTGAACATTTACACTAGCATGAGTCTTTGAAAGAGGCAATGTCGGGTAATCTTGTGAAGATTATTTGCTTGTCCCAAACCTAACGCCGAATGGGATTTGAAAGCTTAACACTAAATGGAGCTTTAGAGGTGGTTATCTAGTCTAAGAGATGGACAATCGGCTTTCCAGAAATGATAACGGAGGGATCCACATGCATATCGCTAGAGTCACACTTGAGTCGAATGTGTCAGTGTGAATTGTTAATGTTGTGTGATTTATGTGATATGATTGTGTTGATATGATGTTGGTTGATATGCATTTATATGGGTGTTGTGATTGGTATTTTATACTTGAATTGTGTTTCATAATAGTATACAATTGAGGATTGTGGTAATTGAATATAATTGCTTGAATTGTGGAGCTATTGCGTATGAGATAAACATGTGAATTTTGATATATTATATATGATGCATGTTTATGCGAAGAATGATGAATTCTAGGAATGTATTCTTATTGCGTTTTACATTTCCCATTATTATGTTTATTTATAATGATTTGAATTCTCACTCTTCTGTTTGAATGATGTTCATTGCGATATCGCGTAGGTTCCGAAGAGTAGTGGTGCTTAGGAGGAGGCTTAACTTGGAGTTTTAGATCTCCTTAGCGTGTTTTGACTAGGTAGTCATATTGTGCTCTTGTCATATGTAACACATGGGATTTGGGTTTATTTTTATTACCTATGTTTTGATATTATGAGATATTGTTTTACTCATACGTATTTCCTATTTAGATATGATATATTGTTGATGAGTGGCCTTTGAGCCGAGATGTTGAGATATGGTGAATGATGTATGAGAATCATTCGATTTTACCATTTTATTTAATGAAATGATTATTCCGCTTGTGGCTTGCATGTTGTTTAATTCCGTGTTACTTGGAGATGATCATTGTATGTTTAAGTGTTATTTTTGGTTTAAAATGTGTGTAACGCCCTCATGTGGTGCATGCTTGTTACTCTGATATGTGCAAATGTATGCCTTGTTTAGTAGTATTTTTTTGGGGGTTATATGTCCATCTTTTAACAGTTGCCCATGGTGGGAGGTTATAGGTCCCATATAAAAACACTACATGAATTGGTAAAAACACTACATGAATGTACACACATTTTTAATCCTAAAATACCTCTCATTTTCAATAGTCACTTACATGAGCGTCTGGGTGTTGGCCGATACCCCCCACCCCGAAGGTGCACCAAGGAGCATCAGTCCCCCAACACCGGTGATCACAAAATTCTCATCCTCTCATTTGCATCTTGAAAACGTCCCATTACCTCCTCCAAACCCGCAAGGAAACAACAACACATTACCAACTTTGGTTCCCTTGACTCTTGTAGCTAAAGACAACACAAACATTTTGTTGATGGTGAAGTTCCATTGTCTCTACCTTTTGGATTTATTTTTATTTCTTATCTTTTAGATTTTGGTTTTGTTTATAGTGTTATTGAGTCTCTTCACTGATTATGCGTCTCAGGGTTAATTGTCAAATACGTTTTACCATGCATGATCAAAGTGTTTGGTTATAGTTTAAGTAATATGATTCAAGTCAATTTGTTGAGTTTTTGGATCAAGAACTATTTTTTAGAATGGTTTAAGTCATGACAATATTAAAATTTCAAAACACTTTACATTTTGCAAAATTGAGATTCTAGATGTGTGATTTGAATCACACTATTATATGAATGCTCAGGGACTGATTTCATGTTTCCACGATTCAAATCATAACATCCATGATTGAAATCACGACATTTTTAATTTGAATCACAGACTACCTGATTCAAATCATACAGAACTGCAATTTCCATGGTTTTGCTTCTATAACCCTGGGTAAAATCACATATTTTCTTGACTTGAATCATGTGATTCGAACCACTTAATGTGTGACTTCAATCACACAAATGAGTTCTAATATGTTCTTGGCTTTTGATTCAGATCACGTGATCTTTTTTCTCGAACTCTACCACTTACCTATGAAAGCACTAATAGAACTGAAGCAAGCTCCTAGAGCTTGGTATAACCACCTAAGTAAATTCTTACTTGAAAACAAGTTCTAGATAGGACAAGTTTATAAAACTCTTTTTATTAAGAAAAACGAGCATGACATCTTATTAATTCAAATTTATGTCGATGATATTATCTTTAGTGCTACTAATGAATCCTTGTGCAAGAAATTTTCTAAAATCATAAAGAATGAGTTTGAAATGTCAAAGATCTTGTTTCAATACCCCTAACAAAATGGGATGGCAAAATGTAAGGATCTTCATTTGTTTGATGTAATGTATGCCTTACTTTTTTAAGTTTATGTACCCTCCTAGATTTCGATGGACACTCTTTCCACAATTTTTTTCTTGATAAATCATTTTCCATCTACTTCCCAGCCTAATTATAGTTCTTTACATACTTTTTGTGTGTGTACGTGTGTACGTGCGCGCTCCCGTGTGTGTGCATTGTTCACCTATCTTAGTTTAAAGACATAAGTTTGGAGTAGAGTCTATTTGGACTTTGATTGGAAAAAAATAGATAATTGATAAATTACACTATAGCTGATAAACTTATAACTGATAGTTATATGCTAGATAATGTGTTGTATAAAATAAGCTAGGCGATTCAGATTATAATGTTTTAAAAAACTGGTGGTTGAACTAACTTATAAATGTTAAATCAATTAAAATATATGTTACCTAAATATTTATTTTTCAACGAAGATAATATGGATAAAATTGAGAGAAAGAAAATGATAAGTTTTAAGCTATAAGCTACCCGAATTACCTTATCATAAAAAAGTTATAAGTTAGTAAAAATAAGCAATAATCTCGTGAGAAAATAACTGTCACCAAACATGTATGATTTAACATATAAACTTATATAAGCTATAAGGCATAAATTGTAAGCTTAAAATATGGTTATTTTTCCAAATAAAACCTTATTGTGCATTTATGAAGTATAAACATTTTTATAAGGGTTTTGTGTGTTATGATGTCTCTTGCCATTGTTTTTCGTATTTTTCAAAATGTGACATATTTTTATAATAAATTTATAATTTCATTTTCTTTCTCTTGCTATGAATGATATTGCTATTTTGACAAATTTTTCTATTATACCTCAATTAATAGAACTTTAAAAACCAGGTAATATATATATATATATATATATGTAAAAAAATATAGATAGGAAATTCACATTCCCTTTCCCAACTCTTATCCTCCAGGAGAGCTTATATCAATTGAACCACGATGTAATGGTCGAACATATCAAACACCATATAGATAATCGTCATACTTGTATGATTCTTCATATATTTTTTTTGTTGCCAAATAGATATTCACATGGGTATAATTTCTCATATGAACTTATATCATACCTATTCCTATTTGTTACTCAGAGGATATTAAATATGTGTCGGATAAAAGCAATGCAAGAGGAGCTTCAGGTTCTTCAAGAGAGTTTCATATAAAATATTGTGTCTTGACCTCCTGATGTCAAATTAATAGGCTGCAAATGAGTTTATTATTTGAAATTGAATTTTGACAGGTCTATCAATCGCTACAAGAATCAATTTGGCTCCTTAGAAAAGGAATGATATATAATTGATTATGATAGGACATTTGCATTAGTTTTCAAAACGACAAAGAATATTTTTCTTCATCAAATAAGTGTGAAAAATTACTTTTTTCATGGTGAAAAATATATTTATATAACTCCTTCTCAAGGTTTGTTCTCTTCATACAAGGGTATGTGCAAGTTTTAACGATTTGTATTTAGGTTTAAACAAGTGCCTAGAGCACTATATGAGAAATTGTGTTCCCTGTACTTTCAAAGAAATTTTCTTTGATTAACACAAGTGTGTCAAAGATTTGATTACTATGGTTGATCTGTAATCAACTAATCTTGTGGATACTTTTGAGGTTAATGTTAAATATCATTGTGATGTGGTGATCTTTTGACTGAACCTTTTTTGTATTGGCTACTTGGGGGGAGTCTCAATTACTTTAATATTACTCGCATCTTATACATTTTTTGTTGTTCAATAAGTAAGTCAATTCATGGATTCTCCTTATCATTTTCACTTAGTAGCGGCTCCTCATATGATTTGTTACTTGAAGAGTACCTCCCATCTTGGCTTATTCTTTTCTGTCATAACAACTTTTTAGTTAAGTGTTTTTTGTGATATCGATAAGGCAAGGCGTTCTAATACCCAACCACATCAATGGTCTCTTGTCAGCAATTTGATGCTCACTAACCAAAATTGATTAGATAAATTAGACAAGAAAATTCTAATCATTACAGATGGTAATTACCTGTAATTACTGATAGTTGTTCATACAAAATACAGAATGCAATAGAAGAAAACATAAATCAAAATTACTTAACAAAACAACTTTGTCGATCGGTTGAATCTTCTTCTCTAATTTGAACTTTCCAATGAAAATTGTGGGTTTTGACTCGCAAATCATCAACTTTATTCATTTATCTTTGTTGTACCTTCCTTTATCTTTCTCCTAAACATGAGTTAGATAGATTTTCTTACAAAAATTTGGCCATTACAAAATGCCAATACTATTTGCTATAATTAGAAGAAATTTGAGATTTCTCCTTCTTTTAGAGTATTATTGTCTACTAGCTCCACATATTTTCCCCCGGGTGAGTAGCCCAAAGATGTTACATAACTTATTCCAACTATTAACAGCAACATATCTTAACATTAATATACACCTATCCATAAATCTTATTCTATAGTATTTCATTTAAATCTATTTACATATGGAAACACTCTTCTGTCTTTTGCAACCCTTCCAAACTAAAAAAGAGACACCTATATAGTCTACAGAGGAAGGGAAGGAGGTTGAAAAGGACTAGTATCAAATAAGACAAAAAAGTACAACTGTATAACTAATACCTAAACATTTGTTTTATAGTTACCTCAAACATTGATTATCCTAGGATCTACATCCTCGTTCTTAAAGCTGTTAACGTGAGAGCCAAAGATTATTTTAACCTTATTCATATGTCATTATTTGCCTTCATTCTGAATTGGAGGACACAATAATGAATAAACCATTTTTTAATGTAATAACCATACAATCAAAACATGACAACTTTTGCATATGATTATCAGTTTGTCACCTTTTCATAACTGCTATGAGATGATAATATATCATAATTAGTTGTTCTAAAAACTCCACAACATAAATTATTTTCTTACAATATAACTTGTCTCTTTTGTAAAACCATTAACTTTGTGTCGATATCAACAACAAGGCCTGCAATAGTGACATTATTAGTAATATATTTGACATGTTGTGATTTGTCATTTTCCTATAGTTAATGATGCTGCTTTCAAATTTGATTTTATAAATGATCTTAAAATGAACCTCAAAAGGTTTCTTATCCAAATGTAGTGGTACAATTCGAGATATCGTTTTTTCTTATCAGCAGGATTCGAACTTGTTACCTTGAAATTTAGTTAACGAATATGGTAGCACCGATATCTGATAATGGAATCCGTAGTAGAAAGAAGTCATCAAGAGGACACCACAGGTTTGTAGGAGTTCGTCAAAGGCCGTCGGGGAGATGGGTGGCCGAGATCAAGGACTCTTTACAGAAAGTTAGGCTTTGGCTCGGAACATTTGACACGGCTGAAGAAGCGGCTCGTGCTTACGATACAGCTGCTAGAGCTTTGAGAGGTGCTAATGCTAGAACCAACTTTGAGTTGCCAGAATCTGCAACAAATGGAGGTGATGCTAAGCGTGGATCGGGTTCGGGTTCTAAGTTCGTGCTAGAGAATACCGAGCCTTTTTCTTTCGAAGATGTGAGTGATTCAGGCTCAGGTTCTGACGGTCTTCTTGGTGCACTCAAGGCAAAACTTTGTGATGGGAAAGAAGGGAAATTCTCATTTTCATTTCCTTCTGTTAGTACGGTTTCGAAATCAACACAAAACGGTTCTTGGAAGAAAGAATCATCATTACCACCATCATCATCAGCTACATATTGTCTCTCTCAGATGAATGAAACTCATGCTAACCCTAACACTATACCTAGTTCATTGAGTACTTCATCAAACACTTTTGCCAAGAGTTTGATTATCCCAAATCATGATCAAGAATTATGTCAAACTCAAACACCATCTATGACAAACATGTTATGGTCCAATGAAATCGAAAACCAATATCCTTGGCCTATTCAGATGAATCATGTTCTTCATGACAATAGTACTAGTACTGATCTTCTTGCATCTGCAAGTGTGTCGAATTTTCCGTGGCCGCTAATAGATTCGAATACTGACATGACATGTATAGATCAAGGGATGTTAAATAGTAACAGAAGTGATCAAATGAATATGATGAACATGCAGTTACCTCAAGTTGGTGGATCAAATACTGAAGGGCTTTGGACAATGGATCAGCAGCAGCAGCAGCAACAGTTTGTGCAATGTGAGGAGAATAATAGTTGGTTTGGTTCCGGTGGATCTTGGAATTCTTTTATCTATGTGCCTTCTGAGCTAGCTTGATTAGGTTAATATTATATCTATGGAAGAAATCTAGAAATCATTTGTTTTACCTTGATTTTATAGAACAGTCTCTTTAGTATAAGTAGAATGTTGTGTTTGTTTCTTACCTTAGAACATGTAACAATAATTATCAGCATTTTAATATGTAAAGCAATATTGTTTTATTTATCTATAATAAATCACTAATATGGTGGAGAATGGTTCTCATCTTTGAGTCTCCAGATAGAGAGTTTATAAATTTCACATGAATTTGTGTTCTTTATCTCTGCCACCATGCATTTTTTATGGTGTGCCACAACCACCTGAATCGCAACCGATGAAATGGCAGGCTCAATTGCTGTCGTGCGGGCCTGCACCTGCGGCCAAGACTATTGTGCATGATCCCCCAAACAAGCAAACATGAATTTGTTTCTGTGTGGTTTCGTCCATTTTTTCCAGTCGTCGGGACCGTTAATAACTGATGTAACTGATGTAACTGAAATTGAAGAAGTTAGTTAGAGTTAGTTACATTTGGACTGCTATATATAGTTAGCTACCTTGTATTCCAATCAATGATGAAAGTTCTACATTCATTCTCTTTTCTGTTTTCTATCTCTTTCTCAAGCTCTCAAACATGAGCTTCATACATTGCTAATATGGTATCAGTCGCTTTTTATCATTATTCAACTTCTTCTTCCTCTTCCTAATCCTCGCATTTCGATACTTTCTTCTTCACCATGCCACCACGTGTTGCTCCCGTTGCGCATCGCATCCCAAATGCTGATGTAGATTCAGTCTATTACATTCATCCCAGTGAAGGTCCTCACCCTATCAACATCACACCGCAATTGAACGGTTCAAACTACCTAAAACTATGTTCAACACTTTGTTGCTATGATAGAAAATCAATTTCACACCTGTCCTAAAACTATTAGAATTGATAATGGACCTGCGTTTCTAATCCCTCACTTTTATGCCTCTAAAGGAATTCTTCACCAAAGGTCTTGTGTTGAGACACCTCAACAAAATGGGAGGGTGGAAAGAAAACATCATCACCTCCTTAATGTAGGCAGAGCCCTCCTTTACCAATCCAAACTTCCAAAAACTTTCTGGTCATATGCTATCTCATATGCTACTTTTTTCATTAATAGAATCAATACTCCACTCCTCAATCACAAATCACTATACCAGCTACTTCATAATATTTTACCTGACATGAACCAAGTTAAATTGTTTGGATGCTTATGCTATGCTACCACTTTACAAAACCATAGGACAAAACTTAATGGTAGAGCCAGAAAATCTACTTTTTTAGGCTATGTTGTTGGCTTTAAAGGGTCAGTACTATTAGATCTGCATACTCATGAGGTTTTTATTTTTAGACATGTCACCTATCATGAACACATCCTACATTATCAGTCTCAAAACCCATCGGCCACACATCAGTGGGATTACTTCAGTTACTTTCCTGACAAGCCAACTAACATTTTCTCCAACAATCCTGATCCCACCTCAGCTACAACCAATCTCACACCTATCCCTAATCCTATTGTCCCTTGTGATGATATTACCTTACCTTCTACTACTGATTCCACCATTCCACCACTTGATCATTCATCATCTCCACCTGGTCGTATATCATCCATAATGAGAACTAAACCATCATATCTTCAAGACTATATATGTGCCTCTTTCAAAGACACACCAAATTAATCCTCCTCAGGTACTCCTTATCCCATTGATTCTTTTATGTCTTATTCAAAATTATATCCTTCTCAATGTAGTTTTAGTTTGTCAGTTTCTTCTCATCCTGAACCTAAATCTTACACTGAGGCAAGCAAGTTCGAATGCTGGAATCAGGCTATGAAAGCTGAGCTGGAAGCTCTTGATAAAACTGGTACTTGGGAATTGGTGGATCTTCCACCTAATGTTAAACCAATAGGATGCTGCTGGGTTTACAAAGTTCGGTTAGTAGCAAAAGGCTATAACCAAGTTGAAGGGTTAGATTATACTGACACATTTTCTCATGTAGCCAAAATGACAACTGTCATACCCCAATTTTTGACCTAAGATACCACCTCATATCATTTGCATATGCATCATTTGCATCTCTAACAAATTGCATAGCTTGTGTTTGTTACTTGTGCTCAGCAGGGTTTAATCAAGAGATCACTCATCAGTGCAAGAAACAGTCAATTAGGGTTTTGTTCTCCCTTCATCTCAAATGAATCATCTTCATCTACAATCAATATTTGGTCCTCAGAGATTCATTTCAACAAGCTCAAAGGCTCTGAATCGACTGAATTAGGGTTTTGACTGAAGACAACATACTCTTGACTTTTACTCATAATTTGACATAATGACTTGGGACATGATATCAAGACCCCAAGTGCATCATTTTGACCTAATCCATTGGCTCAGAACATCTCTTACACAAGGAATGATCAACAGTGAAATTGCAAATCATCAGATTAGGGTTTTGAACTATCAGGGACCAAAATCAGGGATCACATTTGGGAAACCCTAAAAATCACCAGGAAGTCAATCAAAGGTTTCAATCATCTTCAAATAATCCCTATGACAATATCCAATGAAAATTGTGTCTCAATTCAAGATCCACAGTCATCAATTTCATCAGGTCGACAATTAGGGTTTTTGACCTAATTCACTAAACCACTGACTTTTTAATCAGGACATGGTGCCACAACTCAAACCATGGCTCAATATCCTCTAATGCTTCAATATGATCCATTCATACCATTCATATGGTGAGGATAGCCTGTTTCATTTGAAATCTCCAAAAACGCGATTCGTCTGAAAAAGTCAACTGTACAAGATCACCATTGACTTTTGGGGAATTTTGGTCAACCATGACTTTTGAAGTTTTGAATCATCAATATATGATATATGAAGTCATTTGATCAAGGAAAATCAAGAAAATCAATCAAGAATCAAAAAGTCAAAAGTTTGACTTTTCATACTTAGAAAAATTTCTAAGTGTTTTTCATGGTTTTTTCCAAACTTTGGAAGGGAATTTCTCAAAATTTCACCTACAAACTGAAAAAAACTTCCAACATGAAAGTTGTAGATTTTGATCCAATAAACAACTTTGACACATATAATTTTTTCCCATAAGATCAACCATTTAAGAGATATGGAGCTTCAAAGTTGGAACTTTATGAAAATTTCACTTAAAATCTCATTTTCTTCAAAGTTCATGGATCTTTTTCACCCACTTCCTTAAAGGTCTTGAAGAAACTTTCAACTAGGGTTTTGAAGTGTGTAATATGAGCTTTCCAAAATGTCCAAGAGCATGAAAAAACATGGAGCATAGCTATGGTTTTGAATTTTGTCATTAGAGGTCCTTATGCATGAAATTATAAGCCATTTTTACCAAAGTTATGCACTATTCTACTAAATGATCCAAGTAATGATGCATAGATGAAATAATTGGTAGATATTTTCTGATTTGAGATCAGAATGGAAGAGGATAAGAAGCTTGGCCAAAATAACCATGGTTTAGTTACTTTAACCATTTGCATTAAATGTAAAGATTCCACTTTATCTCCAAATGCCAAATCACCAAAGAAGAAGCAAGTTGCAAGGCTCTGCATTCAGAACTCATGGCCTATAAATAGAGGTCATTTCCACTCTTCAATGGACACCAAAACCTCACAATTATAGGTTTTCTCTCTTCTTTCTTGAATTGCAAGTTTCATGAGTTTCAAAGAGGAGAAAGTGCAAGTTCCATCCCTTGCAAGTTATGAGCAAAATGATGCTTCCCACAACTCATAAACATCATATGGGATGTGTTTGATCCATCCATACACCCCAAAAACACCTAAAACTCAAAATCACTACCTCACTTCTCAAATATGCATAACATGAGACTTATCATGCCAATTTTCATTCAGGCTCAATTCTGTCCAAACTATCACTTCTAACATCATCCATATATCACATATGAACTATCCAATCCATCACATATAGCCAATAACCTCAGAATCATCAAATTCGATTCACTCTTGAAGCTTATGCAGATCGGGTACCATGGCCATGCCCAGATGAATTCAGATGGTTCCAAGCATCCAGACACCTTCCATAAGGTCCATTGAAGCTATCCAGATCATCAAACAACTTCTGTAACACCTCCAAGCAAGAATTCGATTCTCAGGTGTGCCGTTTATAAGGTAAGTGCTCATGAACTTCAAACTCATACTTGCACGCATCATAAATGAAATGTGAGCATACCATCTTGTTTCTGCACCTATGAGGATCATTAACCCTCAATCAATTGCTATTTATCTTGCACATACACGATTTCATGATCAATCTCAGAATTAGGGTTCTTCGTGTTCATCAGAAAATTGACCCCCTTAGAGTGAAAATAAATGAATTATGAGGGCATCATCATGTTCCTCGTGAAAAACCGAGTGAGATAGACCCTTTGATCGATCAAAACAACACAGTTTTGAAGATTTTTGAATTTCAGTTAGGGTGTGTTCTTGGCGCCAGATTTTTGTTCAAAGAATTCAAATAATTGTTTTAAAATATAATGTGTTGAACGCGTATCATAAACAAGCTGCACGCGCAGCTCAGTTGGTTGTTGTTTTGAGTGGTGAACCTTAAGGCGTGGGTTCAAACCCTGGCAGGACCAAACCTTATTTTTTGACACTATTTTTCTTCATTTTCTTCACAACTTCATCATTTAATTTAACCAATCAAATCAACTTATTTTTTCTTCATTTTTTAAACACTTCTTATTTAATATACATATTTTGACAACATAAAAAAAAATCACAAAAAAAGATTTATTTAATATGTTTTTAATTAGGTTTAAAATGATACATTTTTAAGTGTTTTTAAATACTTTAAATATTTGTTTTTCATTTAATTTTCAAACCTAATCACTTGTAAATATTTTTGTGATCAAAACCTAAATCACTTAGGTCTTAATTAAGCATTAAAATTTGATTTAAACTTAATTAAGTTGACTTTTGTCAAATTCAAATCATTTTAAAACAAGCGATCGCGATTCTTTCCAAAGACGATAAACCATTTCTTTTTGAAACTATTGATTAAATCTTTTTAATTGATCAATTGATTTTCAAAACGATGTGGGGCCTCTCGAATATTAGAGAGTATAAGACCCACTCCTTTTTCCTTTTATACAGTTTTTTTCTTCTTTAAACAATAAACTTCTTTCAAAACAAAAAAACTTTCAAACAGTTTTTCAAACCTCGCATCTTTTTTCAAAACAATCAACCATGTTTTATAAAATAAAACATGGGCCTCCACATAGGTATAAGTCCCATTCCCGTACGTGAAATTAGGTATTTCATTGTACACCTTTTTGTACATACACATTTTGGTACATATCTCGATTAATTTGTTTTTTTTAACTTTTAATAACAAATCAAAAAATGAAGGTTTTCTTTAAATCTTCCCAAAAATACCATGGGCCTCCATGTAGGTATAAGTCCCAAAGCCCTTTGTGAATACTTGTTTACATAGCTTTTGAATAAACTCAAATGGGCCTCTCCCCGAGTATAAATCCCGAGCCCCGTGCATACAAATGGATCATGCTTACAGGTATATTTCCTTCATAAACTCCATTATATGCACACACTTTGTCATATATATAACTGTTCATATTTGTTCATGTACTTGTTCATGTTTGTTCGTACTTGTTCATACTTGTGATTGTGTTATATATGCTTGTTCAACTTAGTACAACACTAGGTTCCCCATAGCCTCCTATTGGGCTTCGTGCAAAGAATCTCCCTAGTTTAGGTTAGGACATAGAGTATGGTTTCCCGGTGAAATCGCTCTAAGAGCTCAAACCAACTATACCATGCCTTCCCTTGGGCTTTGTACAAACGAGTGACCCTCCCATAGCCTCCTCTTGGGCTTACAATGCAAGGACCCTGGATTGTCCCTCCCGTAGCCTCCTCTTGGGCTTACAATGCAAGGACCCTCGAACAGCCTCCTCTTGGGCTTCGTACAAGGACCCACGGGCTTCTTATAAGCATCCCCAATATCCAAATCAAATACCCTAGGAGATTAGACATTTATCATCTCTATGATAGGAGTATCTCTTCTATATCATCACAAACAATCAATCAATCAATCAACTTAACTTTTTTGCCACAAGGCTGGCTAATCAATCAAACCTTTTTGCCACCATACTGGCTGATTAATCAAAGTTTTTGTCACAAGGCTGACTTCATTGAAACTTTTGCCACAAGGCTGGCTGATTAATCAAAACTTTTTGTCACAAGGCTGACTTCATTGAAAGTTTTTGCCACAAGGCTGGCTAAAAAGCATCTTTATCATTCTAAGCACCATAAGTGGCATGGCCCAGGGCTTATAATGAAAAGATTTTCAAACAAAAATCAAACAGATGTATGTGATGATATAGATTAGATACATCGAACATTTAGATGACATTTGTCTCTTTTCCTTTGCTTCCACTAGCATAAGTGGGAACTACGATTGCTCTGACTTTCTCAACATCCCTTTGAGAATACGTAGGCACAAGGTCGTATCCTTGGCGAGCAAAACTTCTCTCTCAAACCACTCAAACCTTAGCACCCGTAGACCCCGAGCTACAGATGCTCTGATTCCCTCTAAGGGATATGTATGCAGAGGATCGCGATGATCTTTGCGAGCATAATCAAACAAACACCTTAGGTCCCACCTCTTTCTCACAAGAACCTCCACCATAACAAGAATGGAATAAACAAAACAAAGAAACCTATAGAGTACTATAGATACGTTGGGTGCTAATACCTTCCCTTCGTATAACCAACCCTCTTACCCAAGATCTCTCCCCCCACTTTTAGGTTATTGCAGCTTTTTTCCTTTTCCTCTTTTGGAAACAATAAAAAGTTTGGTCGGTACAAAAGAAAAATCATTTTTTTTGCACTCGAGCCCAAAGAAGGCATCAGGTGTCTCATCCCGAAAAAGGACAACGATTTTTCCCCGCGACAGAAAAATGGCGACTTCACTGGGGACCATCTTTTTATTGTTTCCAAAGAAAGGGTTATTTCTATTTGTTTTGTTTTTATTTTGTTCTTGTTTGGTTCTTTGGTTCTGTTACTTGTGTGGTTCTGTTACAAGTGATACATTATGGACAAATCCTAACCCGGATTAAGTACACATAAGAATTAGGTGGAGGGTATAGTCATGTGCAGGCGCACGTGAGAATCCTTCCGCTCAGTGGAGGTTCCTTGTTTGTAATATATGTTTAGCAAGTTTAGTTGCGAAGACATTATTGCTTTCATTGAACTGTAGAAGCTGAGTTGGCTGTAGAACCCCAACCCATCCTGGCCTTATTAGGTTGTGGTGCAGAAACCATTCAGGTGAAGACTTGGATTAGTTGTCATGCGGAGAACCACACTCAGACGAGTTTTTCTTGAGAATATTGCTGGCTCATGAGTTTAATTGTGGAAAGCCGGTAATATCCGAAAGAAAGATGTAGACTCTGACGTATCAGTAGAACATGTTTTGCAGGTGATTAACTAGAACTATCCCATGTTTGGTTCTCTGACCTCATGCTCGTGAC
Source organism: Vicia villosa (assembly GCF_029867415.1). NCBI lineage: Eukaryota > Viridiplantae > Streptophyta > Magnoliopsida > Fabales > Fabaceae > Vicia > Vicia villosa. The sequence goes on from NW_026706096.1 coordinate 157,866, forward strand.
GTTGGACCTTTGAACCTGTGTGTACCATGTTTGTGTTACCATGTTTGTGTTGCCATGTTTACAGTACCATGTTTGCGTTACCATGTTCGCTTTACCATGTTTGAATATGTGGCATCCATGCATCCATGCATTCATACATCCATAAAAAATAAAAAAATCTTTTTCCATAAAAACATGATTTTTTCCAAACAATTAGAGAATTTTCTTTGCAAACATTATAGGATTAGGTTATGGAGTGGGTAAAAAGGCATACCAAGAGGTACGGTTTCAAAGAGCCTAATGTGGAAAGACTGAAAGAGTTAGCGTCTTTTGTACAAGATCCTTCTGATTTTAGGAAAAGCCATGGAAAGTTTTTGCCTATCTTGAACACTCATGTTGATGAAGGACTTCTCAAAACTCTGGTTCAGTTTTATGATCCTGTCTACCGGTGTTTTACCTTTCCAGACTATCAGTTGGTACCAACCTTGGAAGAATATGCCAATCTTTTGGGTATTCCTGTGTCTGACAAAATACCTTTCAATGGTTTGGAAGCCATTCCTAAGTCACCAGTCATTGTCATAGGTACCCACTTGAAGAAATCTGAAATAGAGAGTAATTGGACTACCAAAGGAAACCTTCCAGGTTTGCCTTCACTGTTTCTAATAAAGAGAGCCTTTGATTTCATCGAGACTGGTAGCATGATAGCTTTTGAAGCTGTACTAGCCTTGCTCATCTATGGGTTGGTTCTGTTTCCCAATATCGACGACTTTGTTGATATCAATGCCATAAAGGTCTTTTTGAATGGAAATCCCGTTCCGACTCTGCTTGGTGACATGTATTTCTCTGTCCATCATAGGAATCACCAAGGTGGTGGAATTATTGTATGTTGTGCACCTCTGTTGTTTAAATGGATTGTTTCACACTTACCTAAGTCTCCCATTTTCACGGAAAACCGGGAAGGTTTACGTTGGTCTCAAAGACTTATGTCTCTTACTAATAATGATATTCAGTGGTATACCTTGGCTCGCTGCGGTACAGAAACCATTGAAAGTTGTGGAGAATTCGCCAACGTACCCCTCATTGGTACACAAGGAGGAATTAACTACAATCCGGTCCTAGCCCGACGACAACTCGGGTATGCAAATTCAACTAAACCCATTGGCCCTACAGTGGAAAGCTACTTCTATCAGGAAGGAAATGATCCTCAAGGGTTGAAAACAAAAATGGTGAAAGCCTGGTGCGACATCCGATGGAAAGAAAAAGGTGAGATAAGGAACTGTATCGCTACGAACGCCTACATCTGTTGGGTAAAGAAAAGGGCAAAGGAGTTTCAAATGCCTTATGATTATGAAAAACCCATGTTCCTTGTGGTACCTCAACGACCCAACATTCCCGCTATGGAGGAATACCAAGACACTTTGACCAAGATGAGGATAGAAAAAGACGCTTGGGAAGAAAAGTTTCGAAGAACTGATGTGGAAAATAGAAAGTTGAAGAAACAGAGTGAAAGATCACGAAGAAAATCTCTATTATCAAGATGGTTGGCTCATGAGTAAAGAGGAGAAGATTCGTCAGAAAGACGCTGCAATCAAGAGGTACATCAAAGAAAGCAAGAAAAAGCTTGAAGGCTCAACAAGCAACGCTCCGATACCTGACAATTGGAAGAATGTGGTTGACAAGCTGAGAGCTGAAAAGGCCGAGTTGAAAGCTTACTATGGGAAAGAAATCATGAAGCTCAAGCTGCACAATGCATTTGGTTCTTCGTCTAATGAAGATGTTTAGGATTTGTTTAGATTTTCATGTATCATTTGATTCTGTAAGGAGCTACGCTCCAATGTTGTAACATTTCCCATTATTTCAATAAAAGAATTGTTTGTGTTCAAATGTTTGCAAGGAAATAATCTTTAAAATGTTTGGAAAAATCATAAAATTTCTCTTTGCATACATCATTCTGCATATCGAGTCTGTTGTATAGAGTCTCATCTTTTGGATCTTTCTCCAATAGATCGTCAAGCTGTCGCGTCTCAAAGTTTCTCGACCGCGCTCACAATCAGATCACAGATACAATAGTCGTTCAAGCAGAAGAAGAGTAATGGAACACTATGAACAAGAGAATATTGAGCTCCGTGGTACAGTGACCACCCTTCAGGAAAAGTTGGAAAGTCTCACTACTCTGGTTGACTCTTTGATGGCCGCACAGAATCAGCCGCCACCACCCAACAGTCAAGCAGCGGTAACATCTGAAGTTACTACTCCAGTTTCTACAATTGCATTCGGTATTCCATCTTTCTCTATGCCAGAAGGTTGGGGCCCGCCTTTCAGCTTTGGTACAGGTTTCCGCCATAATTTCTCTGGGGTTCAAACAGCTACAACTGAAGCGCCTGCTGCACAAGGTTCGGCGTTTATTCCACATTCAGGGGTAACTTTTTCCCAAATCACTATGGCACTTTCTCAACCCACTATGACAGTTCCAACCCCTACGGTTCACACTGTTCCTTATGATGGCAATGAGATTTATCATGATCAAGCTGATAGCACAAATCAGCGTAACCTTGTGGAAGATCTCCAAGAACAATTCAACAAGATTCAACTGGAAGTCAAAGCTATTCGTGGGAAAGATTTGTTTGGAAAGAATGCCCAGGAGCTATGTTTGGTTCCCAGTGTACAAATACCGGCTAAGTTCAAGGTCCCTGACTTTGAGAAGTACAAAGGTAGTTCTTGTCCACAAAGCCATCTTGTGATGTATGCCCGGAAGATGTCTACTTATGCAGATAATCATCAGTTGCTTATCCATTACTTTCAAGACAGTTTGACTGGTGCCGCACTGAAGTGGTACACAGGCTTGGATAGCACTAATATTCGAACATTCAATGACCTAGGTGAGGCCTTTGTCCGACAATACAAGTATAACTCGGATATGGCTCCAGACAGAGATCAGCTCCGATCCATGGCTCAGAAAGATCATGAAGCTTTCAAAGAATATGCCCAACGATGGAGAGAAACTGCTGCTCAGATTAATCCACCATTAAAAGAGAAAGAGATGACAAAGATCTTCTTGAATACTCTCAGTCCGTTTTACTATGAACGCATGATTGCTAGTGCTCCAAGTGATTTCACCGAGATGGTAAACATGGGGATGCGCCTAGAAGAAGGAGTCCGAACAGGACGTTTAACTAAAGAAGGTGGATCTTCTAGCGGAACCAAAAAGTTCGGAAGTGGTTTCCCAAAGAAGAAAGAACAAAGTGTTGACATGGTATCCCAAGGAAAGCCAAGAGGAAACGTCAATCATCAACGACAGGTCGCTGCTATCACACCAGTCGTTAATACAACACCGAATCCGGGATTTACTCCGCAGTTTCAACAACAACAGCCTCGACAACAGGCTCAACAGTTTAACAATAATCAGAATCGTGTGCAAAGAGCTCCACAGTTCGATTCGATTCCAATGACCTACACAGAATTGTACCCTGCGTTGGTTGAAAAAGGTCTCGTTCAAACTAGAGCACCACCACCAGTACCTAAGAAACTCCCATGGTGGTACAAAGCAGAGGTCTCATGCCCTTATCATCAAGGAGCACCTGGCCATGATCTTGAGCATTGCATAGCTTTGAAATATGAAGTTCAGAGGTTGGTTAGATCTAATCTTCTCTCTTTCAGAAATTTGAATCCTAATGTGCAAGCAAATCCGCTGCCCAATCATGGAAGGCATGTTGTAAACATGGTGTATGGATGTCCTGGTCCATACCGAGTCTATAATATCAATTACTCAAGAGCCGATTTGGTACAAATGCACGCTACTCTCTGTCGAGGGCCGAGTTTTCGCCAGCATCACTATGGTTCCTGTAGCATATGTTGTGTAGATCCTCACGGATGTTCAATTGTGAGAAGAGATCTTCAAGTTCTGCTAGATAATGGTACTATTCAGATCTACATAAATAGGAATGAAAATGAAGTTAACATGATAGGATGTTATCCGCATGAGCTTTTAGTCTCAGATATCAACTCGGAAATGCCTAAAGTTAACGTCATCGTTCCTCATTTCAACATGCCCGAGCGCATAGAAGTTACTTACAACAAGCCAAGGGTTCCTGTTGCTCCTTTGATCATTTGTCTACCTGGACCTGTTCCTTATGACTCTGACAAGGCAGTTCCATACAACTACAATGCAACAATGATAAAGAATGGACAAGAAGTTCCTTTACCAACTCTCTCATCTGTCGTAAACATCGCTGATGTGAGTCGAGTAACAAGAAGTGGACGTGTGTATACTCCACTACCTTCAAAGCAACCTGTTGCTCCTGCAACCGGACAAAATCCTGTCAATGTTCCAGTGGGAAATCCTGTGGAAACTCCTGTCAGTAATACAAACACTGATATTGGTCAATCCAGTGGAACCAATGTTAATCCTGACTTTGACGAAATTTTGAAGCTTATCAAAAGAAGTGAATACAAGATTGTGGATCAGCTTATGCAGACTCCTTCAAAAATCTCAATACTTTCATTGCTGTTGAATTCAGAAGCCCACAGGGAAGCCCTGATGAGAGTTTTGGATCAAGTTTTTGTAGACCATGATGTGACTGTTGATCACTTTGATGGGATAATAGCCAACATAACTGCTTGCAACAATTTAAGCTTCTGTGATGAAGAACTCCCCGAGGAGGGTAAAAATCACAATCTTGCTTTGCACATTTCTATGAACTGTCAGTCAGACTCTTTGTCCAATGTGTTGGTAGACACCGGATCTTCCTTGAATGTGATGCCAAAAACGACTCTTGCTCGCTTGTCTTACCAAGGAATGCCTATGAAATTCAGTGGTGTAGTAGTCAAAGCATTTGATGGATCACGAAAATCTGTTATCGGCGAAGTCAACCTTCCCATGACAATAGGCCCACATACATTTCAAATCACTTTCCAGGTCATGGACATTCAAGCTGCTTATAGCTGTCTGTTAGGACGACCATGGATCCATGAAGCAGGGGCAGTAACTTCTACGCTCCACCAAAAGTTAAAATTTGTAACAAATGGAAAATTGGTAACAATAAGTGGGGAGCAAGCCTTGATGGTGAGCCATTTGTCCAATTTTTCTTTCATTGGTGCTGATGATGTGGAAGGAACTCAGTTCCAAGGTCTCTCTTTAGAAGACGAATCTTCCAAAAAGAAAGCATCAATCTCTTCTTACAAAGAGGCAGTGAAATTAATAAAAGATGGAACTACCACTGGCTGGGGGCAAGTTGTGATCCCTACCAAGAATGAAACTAGAGCAGGTCTCGGATGTTCACCAACATTCTCAAACTGCACCAAGAAGGATGAAACCCTTCGTCCGATCAAAGAAACATTCATTAGTGGAGGGTTCCTCAATCCAATTTCTCAAGAGGTTAATGTCCTTATTGAAGAATGCATCGAAGAAGGTCTCTCCGATACTGAAGAAGAATGGAAATGTTATCTCAATGACTCGGGATACATATCTCAGGAAGAACCATATCCTCCGTCACAGAAATCCAAAGGCAACGAAACTAAGCCTATTCCTGCTGAGATCTGGGACACCTTGGGACAACCAAGTGGAAAATTTGATTATATGGTGAAATACACTGCACCTGAAAGTTCAAAGATTGCGATTGAAGATATCCAACCAACTGGATGGGGAGATCCCTTTGAATATAATAGTCAACCAGAAGAGGCTTATCAGCCCTGTCAATTTTCTCAGCAGCCTGAAATTACTGAAGATTTCGGCTTCAATGCATCTACCAAGATTAACAATCCTGAAGATGGTTATTATCACATAAATGCCATTTTTGAAGATGAAGGGGAAGATGGTCCCGCAGTTGACTCAGAAAGTGTCGCTGACAATGAGTCTCTTCATCCTGAAGACTGGGAAATACATCCTGAAAATTCTGAAGATTGTGACTCATCATATGCTCTTCAAGAAGTAGAAGAAGACCGTTTCAACTCTATAAAGAACAAGGGTGACAAACCAGGACCTTCAAATCCTGCTCGACCAGCGGTCAATGTCAATACTGAAGATAATTCTGAGGAGAATTTTCCTGAATACATAATACACAGAGGAGTTCGTTGCTACTGGAAAGCTGTCGACATTCCGAATGTTGTTCGCCGCTCAAAGTAATCACCTCGCTGTTATTTTGACCTCCTGCCTTGCCCAAAGCAGAGAGATGTTTTATAGGGCTTTGCTTTTAAATGTTCCGCCCAAATAACTTTGTGTATAGGGCTTTGTTTTTAAAAGTTTCCCTCTTTGTCCTGCCCAAGACAAATGAGTTTGTGTTTAGGGCTTTGTTTCAAAGATGAATCATAAATAAAGTGTCATTTTGAATTCCCTACATTATATGTTTTATTTTTGCTTTTTTCTGGAAATGGTAATCCTAAAAAACCAAAATAAAAAAAAACTTTTCAAAAAAAAATCTGCATACACTCCTGCATTCATAAATTTTCTGAAACAAATATAAATCACATGTGCAGATTTACTATTGATAAACCCATTGAATGCAATAACCCTATGCCCTCTCCCAACTTTGAGTTTCCTGTGTTCGAAGCCGAAGAAGAGGAAGAAGAAGAGATCCCAGACGAGATCTCTCGATTACTTAAGCACGAGGAAAGAGCCATTCTGCCTCACAAAGAGCCTTTAGAAAAGATCAACTTGGTTTCTGAAGAAGACAAAAAAGAAGTGACCATTGGATCGCTGCTTGATGCTGATGTCAAGAGTAAGTTGACAGACCTTCTCAAAGAATATGTTGACGTGTTTGCCTGGTCCTACCAAGACATGCCTGGGTTGGATACCAATATTGTTCAGCATTACTTGCCATTGAAGCCAGAATGTCCGCCAGTTAAGCAGAAATTACGAAGGACTCACCCTGATATGGCTAACAAGATCAAAGTAGAAGTTCAAAAACAGCTCGACGCAGGTTTTCTTGTCACCTCTGAGTATCCTCAATGGTTGGCCAACATAGTGCCAGTTCCGAAGAAAGATGGCAAAGTCAGAATGTGTGTTGACTACCGTGACTTGAACAAGGCCAGTCCAAAAGATGACTTTCCATTACCACATATTGACATGCTGGTTGATAACACCGCTAAGTACAACATCTTTTCCTTCATGGACGGGTTCTCCGGTTATAATCAGATCAAGATGGCTCCTGAAGACATGGAGAAGACATCTTTCATCACCCCATGGGGTACCTTTTGCTACAAAGTGATGCCGTTTGGATTGAAGAATGCAGGCGCAACTTACCAAAGGGCAATGACTACTCTCTTTCATGACATGATGCATAAAGAAATAGAAGTTTATGTGGACGACATGATAGCCAAGTCCAGCACAGAAGAAGAACATATTGAATACCTTTTGAAGTTGTTTCAACGACTAAGGAAATATCAGCTTCGCTTGAATCCTAACAAATGTACTTTTGGGGTTAGATCTGGAAAACTCTTGGGGTTCATTGTCAGCCAAAGAGGTATCGAAGTAGATCCCGACAAAGTCAGAGCTATTCAAGAGATGCCTGCACCAAAAACTGAAAAGCAAGTAAGAGGATTTCTCGGACGATTGAACTACATCTCCAGATTTATCTCTCAAATGACTGCTACATGTGGGCCAATTTTCAAGCTTCTCCGCAAAGATCAAGGGGTTCTATGGACTGAAGATTGCCAGAAAGTGTTCGACAGTATCAAAGAGTACCTGTTAGAACCACCAATATTGATTCCTCCAGTTGAAGGAAGACCACTAATCATGTACCTTACTGTGTTGGAAGAATCCATGGGTTGTATGCTTGGACAACAAGATGAAACCGGTAAGAAGGAACATGCCATATATTACTTGAGTAAGAAATTCACAGACTGTGAGTCTCGTTACTCCATGCTCGAAAAAACATGTTGTGCTTTGGCTTGGGCTTCAAAACGTCTCCGCCAATACATGATCAACAATACTACTTGGTTAATCTCCAAAATGGATCCGATCAAGTATGTCTTTGAAAAGCCTGCCTTAACAGGAAGGATTGCCCGATGGCAAATGTTGTTATCCGAATATGACATTGAATACCGTGCTCAAAAAGCGGTCAAAGGAAGCATTCTCGCCGATCACTTGGCGCATCAACCAATTAATGAATATCAATCTCTCAAGTTTGACTTTCCTGACGAAGATGTCTTGTACTTGAAGATGAAAGACTGTGATGAACCGTTACCAGAAGAAGGTCCTGAGCCCGGATCAAGATGGGGCCTAATTTTTGATGGAGCAGTAAACGCTTTTGGCAATGGAATTGGGGCAATCATCATCACTCCCAAGGGTACTCATATCCCGTTCTCTGCCAGACTGCTATTTGATTGTACCAACAACATCGCAGAATATGAAGCTTGTATCATGGGTCTCGAAGAAGCCATTGACTTAAGGATCAAGATCCTCGACATATATGGAGATTCAGCCCTCGTGATCAACCAAATCAAAGACAAATGGGAAACTTACCACCCTGGTTTGATTCCTTACGGAGATTATGCAAGACGTATGTTGACTTTCTTCAACAAGGTTGAATTGCATCATATACCTCGAGATCAGAATCAAATGGCAGACGCCTTGGCTACTCTATCTTCCATGTTCAAAGTCAATCATTGGAATGATATGCCTACAGTCAGAATCACGCGCCTTGAAAGGCCCGCCTATGTATTTGCAACTGAAGCAGTCATCGATGATAAACCGTGGTTCCACGACATCAAACGCTTCCTTCAGACTCAAGAGTACCCACTTGGGGCATCAAACAAAGATAAGAAAACTCTAAGGAGACTTTCTGGCAGTTTCTTCTTGAATGGAGATGTGCTATACAAAAGAAATTTTGACATGGTTTTGCTCAGATGCGTGGACAGACACGAAGCAGACATGTTAATGCATGAAGTGCATGAAGGGTCCTTTGGAACTCATTCAAATGGGCATGCAATGTCCAAAAAGATCTTAAGAGCAGGATACTATTGGTTGACAATGGAATCTGACTGTTACAAACACGTGAAGAGATGTCACAAGTGCCAGATCTACGCAGATAAGATCCATGTACCACCGACTCTACTCAACGTTCTCTCATCTCCGTGGCCTTTCTCCATGTGGGGTATCGACATGATTGGAATGATCGAACCGAAAGCTTCAAACGGTCATCGTTTCATCTTGGTAGCCATTGATTACTTCACCAAATGGGTCGAAGCAGCATCTTACGCCAATGTTACAAGACAAGTGGTTGTGAGGTTTATCAAGAATAACATCATTTACCGATATGGTATTCCCAGCAAGATCATTACTGACAATGGTTCAAACTTGAACAACAAAATGATGAAAGAATTGTGTGAGGAATTCAAGATTGAGCATCATAACTCTTCTCCTTATAGACCAAAAATGAACGGCGCCGTCGAAGCCGCTAACAAGAACATTAAGATGATTGTCCAGAAAATGGTCGTCACTTACAAAGACTGGCATGAAATGCTGCCATTTGCTTTACATGGGTACCGTACTTCAGTGCGTACTTCAACAGGGGCAACTCCCTTTTCTCTAGTATACGGCATGGAAGCTGTACTCCCCGTAGAGGTTGAAATCCCATCAATGAGAGTCCTCATGGAGACTAAGTTATCAGAGGCTGAATGGTGTCAAAGCAGATACGATCAGTTGAACTTAATCGAAGAAAAACGTATGACTGCTCTATGCCATGGACAGTTATACCAAGCAAGGATGAAACAAGCCTTCAACAAAAAGGTTCGACCTCGTGAATTTCAAGAAGGCGACCTCGTGCTTAAAAAGATCTTGTCTTTTCAACCAGATTCTAGGGGCAAATGGTCTCCTAATTACGAAGGCCCGTATGTTGTCAAAAGAACATTTTCTGGCGGCGCCATGATTCTTACAACCATGGATGGTGATGAACTCCCACATCCTGTGAATGCTGATGCAGTCAAGAAATACTTTGTCTAAAAATACAAAAGAACAGCTCGGTAAGTCGAAAACCCGCAAAGGGCGACTTAGGCAAAAATGAGTGTCTCGGTGGACTGAAAACCCGAAAGGGCGGTCCAGGCAAAAATTAGAGACAATAAACAGAAAAATTCATCCTGGTAGATTGAAAACCTGAAAGGGCAATCTAGGCAAAAATTAAGGAATTATGACAAAGTAACTGCATCAGTCCGTACTTCGTCATCTGAGGAGTCTTTTTCATCAAAGGATCTTCAAACAAATCATTGTCAATCTGAAGCGACAAGCACAGTTGGAACTCAAAGTTGTTAGGGGGAATAGTGGTTATTGCTTTCAATGTAGCCTTTTCCGCATAATTACCATTTCCAACTTTTGTAAATACTCCATGGAATCACGCCTTTAGCTGATTACCATCCTATTAAATAAATTTGAGCCTTGTGCCCATTTGTTTGCAATCTCTAATTTCTTTTAGCTTGCAAAATGACACTTTAACTGTGTTATTCGTTTTTGAAGAAAAAAAAAGTTTTAAATGAATTTACTTTTCTTTTTCAAAATAAAAGCGAAATTTTCCTTTGAGTTGTGAACAACAGAAGGAACATCAACAGCTATCTCCATAGGACGAATTAAGGATTATGATAGGAAAAGCTCTTCTATCCCCAGTGAAGAAGGTCTTCTATCCCCAGTGTCGAAGATTTTCCATCTCCAGTAAAGAAGATTCTTCCATCTTAGTGAGAAAAATTGCTCATCTTCCCCAGAGAAGTTTAAAACATGCAGCACCATTCATCACCCGTGCTATCTACAACGTGTTGAAAAACATTTGCCAAGTATCGGGTTGTATTGCGACGTCGGTCCTTCTCCAGTATATACTCCTCTGTCTGTCAGTATCGTCAGCATGCATGCTACATTCATGACATTCATCGTTCATACATATTTGCATCATTTATGCATTCTTGCATTTTTCAATGATTGCTTCGAAATCATTCATGCAGGATATATTTATCCTCAAAAAGAAAAAAGAAAGAAAAAAAGAAAAAAAGAAGAAAGAAAAAAGAGGAAAAAGAAACAGTATGGGCGTGTCATCTCTCCAAGTAGGTTGTCACCCATAAGCAGAAATAAAATCTTCTTTCTCCAGTTCCCCACTGAGATCATTCCTCGTGGAAGAAGGTTGCTTTAGTTTTCTCCTCTCAAAACAAAGGAGAAAATTCCCAGTTGAGTTCATTCCTCATGGGTACAAAGTCTTGTTTGACTATTTCTTTCCAATTCATTCATGGATAGAACCTTGTCTTTTACTAGAGATTCAAATTCCGGTTCCCCAAATAGGGTCGTGAAAAACAGACAATAAGCAATAGCCTCATCATCCGAGCAGCTTGTGTCTCTTTCAAAAGCTTTTTCCTCTCAAGGAAATCAATCATGAAGACCATTTGACAATCAGGGCCTTATTACTGTTCACAAGGCTGAATAACCAGTAATTTCCCTAGCAAAGTCTCCAGAATCATTTTATCACTCGGCTGATAATTGATCTTGTCTTCAGAACCGCTATCACAAGGCTGGTAGTCGGTAACCTTTTTGTTCTGGTTATATTATTAAACATGTCTATCACCATGCTGATAGTCGATAATATTAACCGAACCTTTGAAACTCTTTTTACCAGGTCAAGTCTATCACAATGCTGATAGTCGGTAATACAGTTTCATACCTTTCACCTTCGCATTATTAAACAAGTCTATCCCCATGCTGATAGTCGATAATGTCGATAGGTAAGCTTTTCTTACAAAGCTATCATTCCCCGGTGAAGCATACACTTGCTTTCCCGAAAAAGAAAAAACGGAATCTTTTCCTAAAACGGATTGAGACATCCTTCCAGATCTCTTGTCCCCAGTGGAGTCAGTTCTTGATATCCCTCGGTAAAGATATCCCTGCATCATTCGCAATTTTGGTATCTTAGGTCCAAAATTCGCGTCTTCTGATATTTAAGTCTCTTCCACCCTATCAAAATGAAGATTTTCAATCTTCATGTCTCAGGTTGAAGAAACTTAAATAGGGGCATCTGTCATACCCCAATTTTTGACCTAAGATACCACCTCATATCATTTGCATATGCATCATTTGCATCTCTAACAAATTGCATAGCTTGTGTTTGTTACTTGTGCTCAGCAGGGTTTAATCAAGAGATCACTCATCAGTGCAAGAAACAGTCAATTAGGGTTTTGTTCTCCCTTCATCTCAAATGAATCATCTTCATCTACAATCAATATTTGGTCCTCAGAGATTCATTTCAACAAGCTCAAAGGCTCTGAATCGACTGAATTAGGGTTTTGACTGAAGACAACATACTCTTGACTTTTAATCAGAATTTGACATAATGACTTGGGACATGATATCAAGACCCCAAGTGCATCATTTTGACCTAATCCATTGGCTCAGAACATCTCTTACACAAGGAATGATCAACAGTGAAATTGCAAATCATCAGATTAGGGTTTTGAACTATCAGGGACCAAAATCAGGGATCACATTTGGGAAACCCTAAAAATCACCAGGAAGTCAATCAAAGGTTTCAATCATCTTCAAATAATCCCTATGACAATATCCAATGAAAATTGTGTCTCAATTCAAGATCCACAGTCATCAATTTCATCAGGTCGACAATTAGGGTTTTTGACCTAATTCACTAAACCACTGACTTTTTAATCAGGACATGGTGCCACAACTCAAACCATGGCTCAATATCCTCTAATGCTTCAATATGATCCATTCATACCATTCATATGGTGAGGATAGCCTGTTTCATTTGAAATCTCCAGAAACGCGATTCGTCTGAAAAAGTCAACTGTACAAGATCACCATTGACTTTTGGGGAATTTTGGTCAACCATGACTTTTGAAGTTTTGAATCATCAATATATGATATATGAAGTCATTTGATCAAGGAAAATCAAGAAAATCAATCAAGAATCAAAAAGTCAAAAGTTTGACTTTTCATACTTAGAAAAATTTCTAAGTGTTTTTCATGGTTTTTTCCAAACTTTGGAAGGGAATTTCTCAAAATTTCACCTACAAACTGAAAAAAACTTCCAACATGAAAGTTGTAGATTTTGATCCAATAAACAACTTTGACACATATAATTTTTTCCCATAAGATCAACCATTTAAGAGATATGGAGCTTCAAAGTTGGAACTTTATGAAAATTTCACTTAAAATCTCATTTTCTTCAAAGTTCATGGATCTTTTTCACCCACTTCCTTAAAGGTCTTGAAGAAACTTTCAACTAGGGTTTTGAAGTGTGTAATATGAGCTTTCCAAAATGTCCAAGAGCATGAAAAAACATGGAGCATAGCTATGGTTTTGAATTTTGTCATTAGAGGTCCTTATGCATGAAATTATAAGCCATTTTTACCAAAGTTATGCACTATTCTACTAAATGATCCAAGTAATGATGCATAGATGCAATAATTGGTAGATATTTTCTGATTTGAGATCAGAATGGAAGAGGATAAGAAGCTTGGCCAAAATAACCATGGTTTAGTTACTTTAACCATTTGCATTAAATGTAAAGATTCCACTTTATCTCCAAATGCCAAATCACCAAAGAAGAAGCAAGTTGCAAGGCTCTGCATTCAGAACTCATGGCCTATAAATAGAGGTCATTTCCACTCTTCAATGGACACCAAAACCTCACAATTATAGGTTTTCTCTCTTCTTTCTTGAATTGCAAGTTTCATGAGTTTCAAAGAGGAGAAAGTGCAAGTTCCATCCCTTGCAAGTTATGAGCAAAATGATGCTTCCCACAACTCATAAACATCATATGGGATGTGTTTGATCCATCCATACACCTCAAAAACACCTAAAACTCAAAATCACTACCTCACTTCTCAAATATGCATAACATGAGACTTATCATGCCAATTTTCATTCAGGCTCAATTCTGTCCAAACTATCACTTCTAACATCATCCATATATCACATATGAACTATCCAATCCATCACATATAGCCAATAACCTCAGAATCATCAAATTCGATTCACTCTTGAAGCTTATGCAGATCGGGTACCATGGCCATGCCCAGATGAATTCAGATGGTTCCAAGCATCCAGACACCTTCCATAAGGTCCATTGAAGCTATCCAGATCATCAAACAACTTCTGTAACACCTCCAAGCAAGAATTCGATTCTCAGGTGTGCCGTTTTTAAGGTAAGTGCTCATGAACTTCAAACTCATACTTGCACGCATCATAAATGAAATGTGAGCATACCATCTTGTTTCTGCACCTATGAGGATCATTAACCCTCAATCAATTGCTATTTATCTTGCACATACACGATTTCATGATCAATCTCAGAATTAGGGTTCTTCGTGTTCATCATAAAATTGACCCCCTTAGAGTGAAAATAAATGAATTATGAGGGCATCATCATGTTCCTCGTGAAAAACCGAGTGAGATAGACCCTTTGATCGATCAAAACAACACAGTTTTGAAGATTTTTGAATTTCAGTTAGGGTGTGTTCTTGGCGCCAGATTTTCGTTCAAAGAATTCAAATAATTGTTTTAAAATATAATGTGTTGAACGCGTATCATAAACAAGCTGCACGCGCAGCTCAGTTGGTTGTTGTTTTGAGTGGTGAACCTTAAGGCGTGGGTTCAAACCCTGGCAGGACCAAACCTTATTTTTTGACACTATTTTTCTTCATTTTCTTCACAACTTCATCATTTAATTTAACCAATCAAATCAACTTATTTTTTCTTCATTTTTTAAACACTTCTTATTTAATATACATATTTTGACAACATAAAAAAAAATCACAAAAAAAGATTTATTTAATATGTTTTTAATTAGGTTTAAAATGATACATTTTTAAGTGTTTTTAAATACTTTAAATATTTGTTTTTCATTTAATTTTCAAACCTAATCACTTGTAAATATTTTTGTGATCAAAACCTAAATCACTTAGGTCTTAATTAAGCATTAAAATTTGATTTAAACTTAATTAAGTTGACTTTTGTCAAATTCAAATCATTTTAAAACAAGCGATCGCGATTCTTTCCAAAGACGATAAACCATTTCTTTTTGAAACTATTGATTAAATCTTTTTAATTGATCAATTGATTTTCAAAATGATGTGGGGCCTCTCGAATATTAGAGAGTATAAGACCCACTCCTTTTTCCTTTTATACAGTTTTTTTCTTCTTTAAACAATAAACTTCTTTCAAAACAAAAAAACTTTCAAACAGTTTTTCAAACCTCGCATCTTTTTTCAAAACAATCAACCATGTTTTATAAAATAAAACATGGGCCTCCACATAGGTATAAGTCCCATTCCCGTACGTGAAATTAGGTATTTCATTGTACACCTTTTTGTACATACACATTTTGGTACATATCTCGATTAATTTGTTTTTTTTAACTTTTAATAACAAATCAAAAAATGAAGGTTTTCTTTAAATCTTCCCAAAAATACCATGGGCCTCCATGTAGGTATAAGTCCCAAAGCCCTTTGTGAATACTTGTTTACATAGCTTTTGAATAAACTCAAATGGGCCTCTCCCCGAGTATAAATCCCGAGCCCCGTGCATACAAATGGATCATGCTTACAGGTATATTTCCTTCATAAACTCCATTATATGCACACACTTTGTCATATATATAACTGTTCATATTTGTTCATGCACTTGTTCATGTTTGTTCGTACTTGTTCATACTTGTGATTGTGTTATATATGCTTGTTCAACTTAGTACAACACTAGGTTCCCCATAGCCTCCTATTGGGCTTCGTGCAAAGAATCTCCCTAGTTTAGGTTAGGACATAGAGTATGGTTTCCCGGTGAAATCGCTCTAAGAGCTCAAACCAACTATACCATGCCTTCCCTTGGGCTTTGTACAAACGAGTGACCCTCCCATAGCCTCCTCTTGGGCTTACAATGCAAGGACCCTGGATTGTCCCTCCCGTAGCCTCCTCTTGGGCTTACAATGCAAGGACCCTCGAACAGCCTCCTCTTGGGCTTCGTACAAGGACCCACGGGCTTCTTATAAGCATCCCCAATATCCAAATCAAATACCCTAGGAGATTAGACATTTATCATCTCTATGATAGGAGTATCTCTTCTATATCATCACAAACAATCAATCAATCAATCAACTTAACTTTTTTGCCACAAGGCTGGCTAATCAATCAAACCTTTTTGCCACCATACTGGCTGATTAATCAAAGTTTTTGTCACAAGGCTGACTTCATTGAAACTTTTGCCACAAGGCTGGCTGATTAATCAAAACTTTTTGTCACAAGGCTGACTTCATTGAAAGTTTTTTCCACAAGGTTGGCTAAAAAGCATCTTTATCATTCTAAGCACCATAAGTGGCATGGCCCAGGGCTTATAATGAAAAGATTTTCAAACAAAAATCAAACAGATGTATGTGATGATATAAATTAGATACATCGAACATTTAGATGACATTTGTCTCTTTTCCTTTGCTTCCACTAGCATAAGTGGGAACTACGATTGCTCTGACTTTCTCAACATCCCTTTGAGAATACGTAGGCACAAGGTCGTATCCTTGGCGAGCAAAACTTCTCTCTCAAACCACTCAAACCTTAGCACCCGTAGACCCCGAGCTACAGATGCTCTGATTCCCTCTAAGGGATATGTATGCAGAGGATCGCGATGATCTTTGCGAGCATAATCAAACAAACACCTTAGGTCCCACCTCTTTCTCACAAGAACCTCCACCATAACAAGAATGGAATAAACAAAACAAAGAAACCTATAGAGTACTATAGATACGTTGGGTGCTAATACCTTCCCTTCGTATAACCAACCCTCTTACCCAAGATCTCTCCCCCCACTTTTAGGTTATTGCAGCTTTTTTCCTTTTCCTCTTTTGGAAACAATAAAAAGTTTGGTCGGTACAAAAGAAAAATCATTTTTTTTGCACTCGAGCCCAAAGAAGGCATCAGGTGTCTCATCCCGAAAAAGGACAACGATTTTTCCCCGTGACAACAACTACCAGACTTGTGATAGCTTTGGCTTCCATCAACAAGTGGCACCTACACCAGCTCGATGTAAATAATGCTTTCCTACATGGTGAGTTGCATGGGGATGTGTACATGACTGTTCCTTCAGGAGTCCACATCACCAAACCAAATCAGGTTTGCAAATTGATCAAATCACTTTATGGATTAAAGCAAGCTAGCAGACAGTCTCCAATATCCAGATATACCATCCTATAGGAGATTAATTGGTAGACTCATTTACTTGAACACTACCAGACCTGATATCACTTTTATTACACAACAACTTAGTCAGTTCCTCTCAAAGCAAACTATGACTCATTACAATGCAGCCTGTAGAGTTTTGAGATATTTGAAATCATATCCAGGTCGTAGTTTATTCTTTCCCAAGAATTCCACCTTACATTTAACTGGTTTCTCTAATGCAGATTGGGATGGTTGTGTGGATACTCGAAGATCAATGTCAGTTTCTTGCTTTTACATTGGCTCTTCTCTCACCTCTTAGAGAACCAAGAAGCAAACCACAGTTTCCCGTTCCTCCTTAGAAGCTGAGTATCAGGCTGTTGTTGCGGCAACATGTGAATTGCAATGGCTTGTTTACTTATTGAAGGATTTAAAGATTGATTGTCAAGAATACCTCTCCTATTTTGTGACAGTCAAAATGCCTTATATATTGCTGCCAATCCTGTTTTTCATGAGAGAACGAAACACCTTGACATTGACTGTCATATTGTTAGAGAAAAGGTTCAAAATGGTGTGATGAGACTGATCCCTATTGCCTCTCATAAAAAGTTGGCTGACTTCTTCACCAAGTCATTGCTTCCAAAACCATTCTATGCACTTATTTCCAAGTTGAACTTGTTAAATATTTACCAAGGTTCAGATTGCGGGGGGGTAATAACTGATGTAACTGAAATTGAAGAAGTTAGTTAGAGTTAGTTACATTTGGACTGCTATATATAGTTAGCTACCTTGTATTCCAATCAATAATGAAAGTTTTACATTCATTCTCTTTTCTCTTTTCTGTTTTCTATCTCTTTCTCAAGCTCTCAAACATGAGCTTCATACATTGCTAATACCACTACCAATCGTTCACATGTTTTCACCTACCTAATGCACCCAAAAAGAAAATATGATTTCATGGCTAATCAAGAAATAAAAAACGAGTGTTTTATCTAATGCGGAAGTTGAATATCGAGATATGACAACAACTTCAAAAAGAGCTTGTATGGTTTGGAAGTTTACTCCTAAAGATAAAACATGGAGACTTTTTCAGACTACATAACTCATATGCGACAATTAATATGCATTCAACATTGCATCCTATTCAATTTTTCATGAAGAGACCAAGCGTTTAGAGATAAAATGTCACTCTTTAATGGACAAAGTACTTTTAGAGAAATAGCTATATATTTTGTGAAGTCAAGACTAAGTGTTCATTGGTAGATATGTTGATTAAGTCTATTAAAGACGGTTTGATCACAAAGATCTCATGATGAAGATGATTCTATGGTGAGGATGAAGAGAGTGAGAGATAGATATTGAGTGATGCAAGATCTTCTTGCTATCATGAATTCATGTATTATTATCATCATGCCTTAGTTTGTACATCCATGTGCTTATATATATGGTAGATGCTTCCACAATGTTAGTTACATTTTAAAGCTCATTTAACTAAATTTAGCTAGTGTAACTAACTTTACATACCATACCTAACTTTCATAACGTCTCAATACTAGAACTCTAATACACCCCCTTAAGATCAAAGAGGTTTGAAAGAGACGACTTTAAGTTTGTCACAAAAGGTTGAGAAGAGATTTGTAGGAAGCAGTTTTGTGAAGATGTCAGCAATTGAGCATGTGTCGATACATGTTAAATATGCAGACATTGGGATACAACTCGTTCATGAACAAAATGGATGTCCAACTCAATATGCTTTGTGCGTGCATGGAGAATAGGGTTATGTGACAAAATTATAGCACTGAGGTTGTCACATAACAATGTAGATTGAAGGCAGCTAACTTTTAGTTCATTGAGTAATGATTTGATGCACAACAACTCAGAGGTGGTATGAGCAAGTGACCCGTATTCTGCTTCAGTACTGGAGCGTGCAACTAGAGACTGCTTTTTAGAGCTCAAAGCAACAAGGTTTGATCCAAGGTAGACACATGAACCAAGCGTGGAACACCTATCATCTGGATCATTTGCCCAATCATAGTCACTATAAACTCTAGGGAGAATTTCTATTGAGGATTGGCCAGTGTTAAGATGAGTCCATGAGTAGTTGTCATACCCCAAAATTTTCCCACCATATTTTCATGCAAGACTCATTCAAGTATCAAAGGCTCAAGGTTGGACTAAGTGCACACTCTCCTAATCAAAGGCCTTCAAATTAGGGTTTTGGATCTCTTAAGGAAGATGATTGAATCAAGGTCTCAAGTAGAATTCATATGACCTATTATGATTCAAATTAACCCCATGACAAGTTTCAAGCCTCAGTTCCCAAGATTGCTCAGTCAAAAGCTCAGAAAGTCAACAGTCGACTAGTTTTACCTAAAAGTCCACTGTGATCAAAATACAGTTAAAATTCCTGATTTTTGGTCAACATCCTTATTTTGAAGTAGAATTCATCATTTTATCAAGGGTGGATCATGATTCATCAAGGAAAGTTCGTAAATCAACAAAACTCAAAGTTTCTAAATTAGGGTTTTTAACCTAAAAGTCAACTAAACTTTGACCAGCCATAACTTTCACATGGAACATAAGAAATATCCCAACCAAATCCTATTTTGAAGGAAATTGAATTCTCTACAACTTTGTCTCTCTAAGGCCAATGCCAAAATTGCTTCATTTAAGAGATATGATCCAAAAGATTATAGGTCCTTTCTGAAAGTCAACCAAAAGCAGTTTTTTGTCAAAGCCTATATCATCAAGATAAAATCTCCACATTCAAAAAAGGTCCCAAAGGAGATTGTAGAGGACATCTTGGGCTTTCCAAAAGGTCGTAGAACACTTTTGTGGTGTCGTTTTTTTTACCGCCCCATTTCACTTGGGAGGACGGCACGCTAGACCCTTCACGCGAAATTTGGAAGGAGAATGCGCCCGTGGCGGGGTGAATTTTGTTTCAGTTCTTCCTACAATATCACACGAACTTTTTAATTATCCTAACGAGTAGGGGAGGGGAAAAAGATCTCAAATAAACCCTAGGAGTTTGCTAAGTGTGGGGATTCACCTAGACTAGAAATTCTGGAGTCCGGGGGGTCGGTTATACATAGGGAAGAGTTTAAGCACCCTACATATCTGTAGTACTCTACGGGAACCTTCTATGTGTCATTGTGATTGTGTTTACTGCTAATGATTGGGAAAGTTTCTCCTTTGTGTTAGGAGAAAGAATTGAAATTGATTTGAAAAGACAGACAGACAAACTGACTATTTTTGGTATTTTATTAGCTCGCTGAGATTCCTTGTGAACCTCATGCCTACATATCCCTAATGGAAGTCAGAGCTTAATGTAGTTTGGGGAACTAATTTAGGGATTTTAAATGATTTTTGGTGCCTTGCTTGGAGCTCAAGGTTGAAGCTTTGAATTAAATCTCTGTTTACAGTAAAGAGACATGAAGTCATCTTTATAGAGAGGTATTTATACTATTCCACCACAAACATTTTAAAGTGACAGAATAACTGAATTCATTTCATTCAAGAGGCGGACCTTACTTGTTTATGTGCAAGTATACCAGTCAACTGCGTCTTGAATGAAAGAAAGGTGCTCAACCAAATTAGGGAAAGTTACCACATGCCTGGGTTCTACTGCCAGAGCATGCCTTTCAAAATCTTAAATGGGAGACTTAATAAAAATGAAATGTAATGTTTGTTTGTTTGAATGCGGTGAGATAGGAGAAAGATCTCTCTATAGAGATAAGCTATATCTATCTACTGTATAAAAATTTGATTTTAGCTGGCTTGTATGAGGCCCAAGCTTGAGGCTTTTGATTATTTTTATTGACTCTGGGAGATAACTCCACTAGGATTAATTACAGGGAATTTGTGTTCTGTACAAAGCCCAGAATTGAGGCTGACTCTAGTTGGAGAGTATTTATTTGGTGGATTTTATTTGGTGTTCTGTACAAAGCCCAGAATTGAGGCTGACTCAAGTTGGAGAGTATTTATTTGGTGGATTTTATTTGGTGTTCTGTACAAAGCCCAGAATTGTGGCTGACTCTACTTAGGGAGACTCTATTTTGTGCCTTGTATGAAGCCCAAGGTTGTGGCTAACTGTTGAGGAAACTGAGTTTTTGAAGACTATGGATGACTCTATTTTGTGCCTTGTACAAAGCCCAAGGTTGTGGCTGACTTTTAACTGGGGAAGTCATTAATTTGTGCCTTGTATGAAGCCCAAGGTTGTGGCTATTCTGGCTAGGGAAAAACATTATTTTCTGCCTTGTACAAAGCCTAAGGTTGTGGCTGACTCTTAAAGAAACTGAGTATGGATGACTCTATGGGGGAAAAGATCCTTGAGATTAGGAATCTTTGACACAGGAAATGTGGTTTATATGCCTTGTACAAAGCCCAAGGTTGTGGCTGCTTAATGATGAAGGACTCACTGGGGGGAATTTTACTCTACTAGAGGATTTATCTATTAAAAGACTGATTTTTCTTTATGTTTTTGGAGGCTAACCCTTTCCAGGGGTTTTTGATTAGCTGGGGAAATTATCTTTTGAAAGAATGAGTTTTTGGAGGCTAACCCTTTCCAGGGGTTTTGACTCTTTTTATTAACTGAGGTTGGAGGCTGACCCTTTCCAGGGGTTTTGGATGATGGCAGAAAGATTAAATAATTGAGACTTCTTGTTTTAAAGCCCAAGATTAAGGCTGACACTGACTGAGGATAGACAAATATGGATCCTAGACTCTGCTAAGGAGATTAATGAAGATAAGGGTGACAAAGACTGTCCATGTCTCTCATTCCAAAAGGTGTACTCAACATGAGATTGAGACAAACTTGGCTTGTTTTAAAGTCTGGTTTAAAGTGAAAGAAACTCACCAGGATAGGCTAAAAGGTAACTAAAGACCTGTTCCTATATTTATAAGAAACTTGATGGGTCCTTGTATACAAGCTCAAGAGGAAGCTGGAAATGCTTTTAAGAAGCCTGTGGGTCCTTGTACAAAGCCCAAGAGGAGGCTAATCGAGGGTCATCGAGGGTCCTTGTCATAGCACAAGAGAAAGCTATGTGGTTTTGAACTTATTTTGGCTCTAAGCAAATGGGTAAGAGATTTCACCGGGAATAATTCCTCTTTGGGTGGATGTGTCCTAGTTTTTTGTTCTAAGGCTTTTTTCAAGATGTTTCACCGGGAATAATTCATCTTGAGGGTTTGAACTAAAGATCTCTAATTAGGAAAGAGCCTTCACCGGGAAGACATTCTCAATCCTAGGCCATATTCCTATAATATATATAGTTTAACTGTCCTAAGGTTTACACTCAGACGTAGTTCTAAACAATATATAAACAGTTTATATTTGACAGTAATTTAAATAAAGACTGTAAATTGAAAGCTATAAAGCCTAACCTGGATGGAGTGGAGGCCTTTGAAGAAGTATGTACAAAGCCTTACCAGCAATTTATTGATGACAGTTGAATATTTGTAATAAACAGTTAAAGGTTTTTGAAAACAGAAGAAGTGAAGATGGACAAAGGTCCATAGGTATCTGAAGAGTTTCACAGGGAATAATGCCCTTCAAATACCAGACGAATGTTTTGAAAACAGAAAGAAGATTTTGTAAAATACAGTTTTTGAGAACAAACTAAGAAAAGAAAAGGTGTTGGGACTTACACTCTATTAGAGGCCCATAGATTTATTTACTGTTTATGAAAAATAGTTGAAAATGAAATGAAATGGTACGGGGTTTTGTTGTCTGAAACCCTTGATCGTCTGTTTAATCGGAGATTTGAAAAATAGTTTTGAAAATTGACAAAAGTCAACCTAATTAAGGTAAAGACAAAATCTATACATAATTAAGACCTAAATGATTAGGGTTTTATCATAAAAATATTCACAAAAATGATTAGGTTTAAAATCAAATGAAAATATATATTTAAAAGTATTTAGAAATACTTAAAAATATACCATTTTAAACCTAATAAAAATACATGAAATAAATAATATTTTTGTGACTTTTTTGATTATTCATAAAATAGACATATTAAATGATAAGTGTGTGAAAAATGAAGAAAAAATAATTTAATTTGATAGGTGAAATAATTATGTGAAGTTGTAAATAAAATGGAAGAAAAATTGTAGTAAAAAATATGGTTTGGCCTCACCAAGGGTTGAACTCACGCCCTCTTGGTTATCCAACAAAACAATTACCAACTGAGCCACGCGCATGGGAAATTTGAAAACACAAACCATTCAAAATATAATAAACTAAAACCTAGGAAATTTGAAAAATGGCGCCACCATCTTCATCTTCAACCTCAAGCTTTTGAATTTCTGAAAATCGTATCTCTCTCAATTCTCAACCAAATCCAAAGATGTAAAGATGGATTTTGCTCGTTTTTGGACGAGGATCATGATAGTATCCTTTAATTTCATTTATTCTGAGTGGAACTTAAAGTTCGCAAGCATGAACACTAAGAACCCTAAAACTGGAATTAAACATGAAATACTCTATATGCATGATTTGATGCAATTGATTAAGGGTTAATGATCTATGAAGGTGCAGAAACCAATTGGTAACTTCATTTTAGATTTATCATGCGTGAATTATAGAGTTTGAAGCTTTTGAAACTTACCTTAAAAATGGAGATCTGGCTCTGATCAAAGTGTGTTGCAGGGTTGTTGCAACGATCCAGATAGCTTCAGTGATCCTCCTGGAAGGTGTTGAGATGCTTAACTTGGATTGAAAGTGCCAAGAACCTCTTGCTCGACCCCAGCTGCAACAGCTCCAAATGAGAGGTGAAGATGATGATTCTCCACGTACAGAAGTGTTTCAGAGGTTTGGATCACCTCTAAATGCCTCCCCTAATGTGTTTCAATACATAATTCCAAAGGAAGAGCTTTGGTTTGAAGAATCCGAGTCTTCTTGCCAAAGAACCTTTGAAAAACTTAAGTATGAAGAAATAAGAGAGAAAGCAAGAATTCTGTTGCTTTGGTGTGTTTAATTACTGAGGTATGCTCTCTTATTTATAGGCAAATGATGCAGAGCAATTGGAGATAGTAAGCTTGCTTAGTGAAGTGAGTTTGGTTTCCTTGGCTATGAAGAAATGTGAGTAAGATCCATATGCAATGATGATTTCTTTGATACCACTCCCTAGCCATCGGTTTTGCTTGATCTTAGGGGACAAATTTGCTGTAAAAACGAGCTCCAATTGGTTGGGAGAAGATTCCTTTGATGAATCACCACTTGGCCATAAATTCTCAAAATGCAATCATTACATAATCACATGTTTTGGTTTCGGAATATTCCCTTCAAAAATTTATGCAATAATGCAAATGATTCTCTCCTATCCTTGCAATATTTATGAAGTTTAGAGGCATCATTTAGTGTAAGCATTTGTACAAAATTGCAAATTTCACACTTAGGCATGACCTATAATTTCACTTCAAATGCCTAACTTTGATCAATCATATCTCTTAGTTCAAAATGAATTTGGAGAAGGTTGAGCACAATTTGGAAAGCCCTTAACATGTACTTCAATTCATTAGTTTGGTGTTTTCCCAAAATCTTTAGGGAAATTAGTGAAAAAGTCCCATAAAGTTTGAAGAAAACTAGGGTTTTCTTGCAAGTTTTGTGAAGGCAGTCACTGTGAAGCTCCATATCTCTTCAATGGTTGATTTTTAGCCAAAAAATTATATGTGACAAAGTTGTTCATTGGATCAAAATCTACAACTTTCATGTTGGAAGTTTTTTTCAGTTTGTAGGTGAAAGTTTGAGATATTCCCTTCCAAAGTTTGGTAAAAACCACTTGAAAACACTTGGAAAATTTTCTAAGTATGAAAAGTCAAACTTTGACTTTTTGATTCTTGATTGATGTTCTTGATTTTTCTTGATCAAATGACTTCAAATATCATATATTGATGATTTAAAACTTCAAAAGTCATGGTTGACCAAAATTTCCAAAAAGTCAAAGGTGATCTTGTATAGTTGACTTTTTCAGGTGAATCGCGTTTCAGGAGATTTCGAGTGAATTAAGCTATCCTCATCAAATGAATGATATGAATGGATCATATTGAGTTGTTGGAGGATATTGAGCTATGCTTTGAGTTGTGGTACCATGTCCTGATTAAAAGTCAACTATCTTGGTGAATTAGGTCAAAAACCCTAATTGCCGACCAGATGAAATTGATGGCTGTAGATCTTGAATTGAAGTGTAATGCCTTATGGATATTGTCATATGAGCTATTTGAAGATGATTGATGCCTTTGAATGATGCCCTGGAGTTTTCTTGGGTTTCCCAAATGTGATCCCTGATTTTAGTCCTTGATGGGGCTCAAAACCCTAGACTGGCCGGTGAAGTAAGCAAACTTGGAATGTATTTTCCTCCCTCGTTTTTTGACATAATGGTTCATCTAGTCGTTCATCTTGTGAAAGAGACACAATTGTGCGGACCAGCTTATATGAGATGGATGTACCCTGCTGAACGTTATATGAAAATATTAAAAGGGTACGTGAAAAACAGAAGTCGACCGGAGGGTTGTATTGCCGAACGATACGTTGTTGAAGAAGCGGTTGATTTTTGTACTGAATATCTGTCAAATGTTCAATCAATTGGACTCCCCAAATCTCATATTGTCGAAAAAAAAGAAGGAAAAAGGCTAATTGGAAATAAAGTTGTGACAGTATCAATGGTCGAACGGGATCAAGCGCACTTGTATGTTTTGCACAATGAGATTGAGGTTGAGCCGTATGTTGAAATGTACAAGGTTGTTCTCCGAGATTTAAATCCGTATAGAAATGAGAACTGGATAGTACGAGAGCACAATCGAAGTTTCATACAGTGGTTTAGGGAACATATTTATTCAAAGTATCGTTCAGATCCTGCTTCAGTAACAGAAAGGTTGAGATGTTTAGCCTATGGTCCAAGTATAATTGTGTTTTCTTATAGCGCATACGCAATTAATGGATACACATTTTATACCAAAGAACAGGATGATAAAAGTACTATGCAAAATAGTGGTGTTACCTTGGTAGCTGAAGCAATGCACATATCAAGTGCGAATGACTTAAATCCGAAATTTGCAAATTTGTCATATTTTGGGTTTATCGAGCGCATTTTGGTGTTTGATTACGCGAAGTTTCAGATTCCTGTATTTGGTTGCAAGTGGGTTGAAAATAATAGTGGCATACGAATGGATAAGTCAGGATTTTTGCAAGTGGATCTCAATAGGGTAGGGTACAAAGATGAGCCTTTCATTCTAGCCTCTCAAGCTAAACAAGTGTTCTATGTCAATGATCCGACAAGTACGAAATGGTCTATAGTGCTTTTATCTAACAAAATAGTTGATGAAAACATTGAAGATCAAGGTGATATTGGTGTTGGCATTGAATCTTGTACAAGAAACGATCAAAATGAGAATGAATCTTGTACTAGAAATGATCATAATGAGGGTATTTGGATCAATCCAACCGTCCGCGTTGTTAAGAGACGCGTAGAACACAATCCTACCAAGAAAAGAAAGAGACGTTAGTGATAAAGGTAATAGTATACATATTCCGACTAATTTGCTTTATTCAATTTGTACCGATTGTTATATATTCAATTTGTATAGTTTTTTCAATTTGTATTCCGATTATTACAATACTTATTCAAGAAAAGCGCTCTTATAGGGGGAGCTACCAGAGCGCTTTTTCCAGAAAAGCGCTCTTATAAGGGGGTCTACAAGAGCGCTTTTCTGAAAAAAGCGCTCTTATAGGGGGTATACCAGAGCGCTTTCAAAAGCGCTTTTGTTACCTACGTCAGCGCTGGATTTGACAGCGCTTTAAAGCGCTTTTAAAGCCCAAAATAAGCGCTTTAGAAGGCCTTCCGTGTTGTAGTATGGTGAAGTAAGCAAACTTGGGTTAAGGTGATGGGTGTCTTAATCAATCATAGGTGAATAGAATGAAGTTCTTGAATCCTATGTTTGTGTTGGAGACCCTCCCTTTTATTGACTGATCCTTTGCCTGAGCTCTTTTGTTTCTAAACACCCTCGATTAAGCATTAGATGAACAAGTGACTGTTCTTGAGCAACTGCTTTGATTCTGATGAAAAGCCTGAAAGTATAACATCTCAGGGGGGGTCAAAAATTAGGGTATGAAAGATGCCTCTATTTAAGTTTCTTTCATCTGGAGGGAAAGAGATTGATATCTCGATCTCTCCTGCGTGAAAGAGACTTAAATACCAAAGAATGCCCGAATTTTGGGCGTCCTTGAGATGTTGTGGTGATAATAAAATTCTTGCATGGCTTGATCCCGTTGTCGCACTCTGCGGGAAATAAGGAGACAAACTCCTATAGAAACGTGCTTATGCGAATTCTGGTGAATGGACAGCAATGTGGAATGCGCAATCCATCTTCTTTGACTAAGTGTTAATACTTAGAAAAAGGTAAACAACTCTCTCTCGTTTCGGATGTCCAACCGCGAAACTGGTCTTAGTTGTGATTTTGGACGATATCTCAGATAAATAGAAAAATCTCCAAAGGTTTGTTTCCTCATCAAACTTCTCACCAACGCTCGTTGGAGAGATGCCATTTGACGGATGACAATAAACTTTATCATACTTTTCTTCAATGTGACGTCTTCGAAGGAATGTCATATGATCATGCATCCTTTTGAGGAGCTAATGACTTTGCTTGAAAGTAGACGAACTGTTTTTGGGACAAAAACTGCCATTCATTGACTTATGCTGGGAGATTAACAAACTGTTTTCCTAGGAGGAGAATCGCCATTTGTCGACTCCGCTGGAAATTAACAAACTGTTTTCCTAGGAGGAAAACTGCCATTTGTTGACTCCAATAGGGATGGAACATCTCGGAAGCAGACTGTCATACCCCAAAATTTGCCCACCATAATTTTTATATACTCAAGCTCATCCAAATATCAATTGCTCAAGATCTAAGTGGATGCACACTCTCCTAAGCAATAAGGACCTATAAAGTCATTCTCATGTTTTTGGAACTTTTATTCATATTTATTTGAATTTTAAATTCAAAATAAAATTGAATAAAATTACAAAATGGTAGAATAAATTAAAAGAATTTTTTTAGTCATCTAAGGACCCCAGGTCAAAATATTATTTATTTCATGGTTTGATTTCATTATTAATGTCAATTAAAATCAAATAAAAGAAACCATGAATTAATAGTATTATATGAGTTGATTAGTCCAAATTGGTTGGAAACCAAGAAATAATACGTGAAAATATGATGAGGTCAAAATAGAAGTTTAAGATGCAAAAGATCAATCAAGTTTTTCTGTCATAAAAGTGCAAAGATTTGATTTAATTTTCCCTAAGTTTTTAACCTAATTCACTGGCTTATATACCGTGACAATCTCACGTACAAGGAGAGGGTTTTGGACAAGGATTGCCTACTGAAAAAACTGGAGGGACTTAAATGTATTCCTGAAGCGTCACTGATGGAGTCCCAATCGAGATCAAAGCCTGAAGCACTTGGAAGCACCATCCACACATTCACGGTTTGCGTGGTTTTTTTTTTGATTTTTGATTTCGCGATTGCACAAATTGTAAACGTGATTTACTTGTATATTTGTGTTCACTTTCATGTTTACAACGTATCTGGATGTTTTGATTTGAGTTTCTTTGCAGAATCAAGAATTCACCATGGCTAGGTTTGTGAGCTTCCGATTGGGGGTTCTGAATAGAAGCGAAATTAGCCAAAACCAATAGTCCCATCGAATCCAGAAGATGTCTTTTACTTAATCTGGATTATTAGTTTGTATTCATTGATTGTGATTTGTAGGTTGATCGGTGAAGGGCTATGGCCATATAACAAAAAACGTGGTCGTAAGTATTACTGTGTGTTGCTGAAATCTTCCACGAAGAAGAAGATGCAAGGGCGCGGCTGTTTGTTTTTTTATTTCAAAATTTTCTAAAAACATTTTGCTTCATATTGCTATCAATGCGTCATAACCTCAACTAAACATGTCTGGTACAGATGGCAAGGAACATTGTATGCGAAGCAAAGGTCCTGGGATCGATTCCGATAGCTGACCCTTAGTTTTCTCTATTTTCTTTGATAATTCTCAGTCGCAGATCCAAGGCAGTGCGGCCAAAGCGGATTCACCATACGCCCTCAGCGTTCCATCACCTGATCATAGTCAGTTCAGATCCAACGTACACCATAACGCAAATCTACCATACACCTCCAAGAGATCACCACACCCAATCGCAGCTAAGTGTTTTGTTTTATTATTTAATTCTTAATTTATTTACATAAGTCTTTTATTATTTTTAGTTTTTCTCTTGTATTCTTAATAAATATTTTTATATAGAAAAAGTGTTTGTCAAACGAATATTTTTTTCTTTTGTTATATTATTTTACTTAATTGAAAAATTCGACTTTTCTTATAACATTAATAAATGATTATTTTGTATATACTTTTAATTAATTAGTTAATTAAATTAATAATTAGTTTTTAGGTTTGTTAACCTCGAGTCATTTGTAAACCCTAGAAACTTCTGGTAGGTGTTTTCCACTAACAAACCTTTTAGGTCACAATAAGTTTTCTTAAAAAAGCCTTTGGGGTTTGCAAACCCTTCATGGTTTGTGGAACATTCATACACTAACTTTTTCTGCTTTTGTTCAAATTTTCAGGATTGATCGAGATTCTTCCGACTACGCGCCATGCCAATTAAAAAGCTAAGTTTCCAATCTTTATTTTATTTTATTTAAACATTGTTTACTTTTTGCCTTTTGCCCAAAATAGGGTTTGCCTTGAATTAGCCATACACTCACTACATCCTTTTTCTTTATGTCCAACTTTTCAGGATTATCGTCAGAAACCTCCGCCCATCAACCTTCATCAATCAAAGCTAAAGGTTTGCCCAAACTGCCAAAGCTACGGATGTTGGTAAACCTAAACCCTATTTTTATTATTACTTATGTCAAGCCCTATTAAGGGATCCGCTGGTTTCATTGTCCCCTCCCCCATATTATTATGTATCTGTTTACTGGTTGTATTGATTGGCCTTGAAGGCACTTAAATTGTTATATTATTATTTTTTACTGCGTGGTTAGTAATTTAGGGAGTGCAAGCCATGAACTGAACATAGATCACCTAACTACAAGATAAATGTAATCGAAGTTAACCACGTGAATGTTGCACCCACACACCTTTAGGGTAATCCCTCTGGTTGCCTTTGTTGCCTGTTGCCTTGTTGCCTTTAAGTGTACTAAATAGTCAAAGTCCCTCGATTCCGAGGATACCTAAAGCAAAACAAACGTTGCCCTAAGTTCATTATCATCATCAATTTTGTCCCTCGATGTTGCCTTAAAATGATGATGTGTCCCAATTGCTAAGGTATCCTCGCATGATGCCTAAAAAGATTAATGACTATTGTATCCTTCCCTTAGACTACCTGCCCTCTTTATGGCATGGGACAGTCTTATGGCGAACGATTACTCGATGACCCTTAAACATCCAATTGAAAGACTTCCTACCCTTTATGGTATGGATAGATCCTTTCGACTCGAAAAGCTAAAAGAACAATTTTTCTAACTTAGGGTAGTTGCTATTGATTGCTTGCTCTAAATTCAAAACTCTTTTCCCACTCTTTCCAAATCAAATTCAAAAAGACTACGCTTATTTACAAGCTAAAGTTCTTCTTCGAAAATCTTTTCAAACCATTCAAACATTTCAAACAAATCAAAAGTGAGCTAAGCAATTAAGAGCCCATGGATAACCATGGATGCAAAGGGTGCCTTACACCTTCCCTTTGTATAACTTACCCCCCCGAACTCAAAGTCTTTTCAAAAGGTCTTTTCCTGTTCTTTTAGCCTTTCCTAAAATTGGATAAAATAAAAGTCGGTGGCGACTCTTGCTCACCGCAACATTGTTGCTTACAAAATAAAAGTCAGTTCACCGTATTACAGAACTGACGACTCTGCTGGGGATGCTTTCGATTAAAAGAGGGGTTACCTTAAAGCTAGGATCACTTTAAATTTTTTGATTTGTTTGATTTATACTTCAAAGGCTGTTTTGGGTATTCTGCTGAGTGAAAGATCCTACACCCGGATCTAGTGTACCTTAGGTATGTGGCATGAGACCAGGGAGGCTGTACGACATGTATCGTTATGGTTGAACTGGTGGCCACCGTTAGTGCGACGCTTTGGTTTGTCCTGATGGCCCTTGAATATGATCGAGGAGACATTTGGCTACCGCGTGGTGTCACAAGCACTAATTCGCCCTTAGAACCTTAGTTGAACTTGACTTTGGCCTATAGGAAGTAGCGAGATGACTGGCTTTGGATTCCTGACTGAAGTCGGTTGATACTCGATGCTACACTCATTGAGATTGGACTCAAGGGATGCTTTTGGCTGGCCGATTGTGCGCTATGTTGAGACAATGCCCACGAGAAAGATCAGAGATATGAGCACCATAGAACCCGATCTTTATCTAGGACAGGTTGAACCAACTAGACTTCAGTGGGGAGGGTACTTACCTACGAACTTCACGCGAGCCTTTAAACCTAAGGACACTTGTGTGACTCGTCTGTGTTTGCTACTAACCTTTGTTTTCTTGCAGGTTTTGTTAAAAGACTTGTTTGCCCTCACTATTCTATGTTGTGCCTAATGAGGTGCATTCACATAACATACTAACTGTTGCTTCCTTGCAGGTTTTGTTAAAGGACGGGTTTACCCTTACTATCTCACACTATGTCTAATGAACTGCATTCGCATAACATCATGACATCATGACATCATTAACTAACCCTTTCAAGGATCTTAGGAATTTAGGAAGCACAATTTCAGGTGCCTTTATCGAGGACTGAATTCCTATCTAGGGGCAAGAGGATTTATTTTCCTCTGGCCACGTACCTTCCAATTCAAAGACACCGCACCTATCAAAGGGCAAGAGGATTTACTTTCCTCTTGCTATGTATCTTCAAATTCAAAAGTGTCCCGAATCAGAGGCGATGACCCACTCGATATGGTGAGCTCGACTCTCAAAGAAGGATGTTCAAAAACGAAATTCAGAATTCTTCAAACAAAGATGCAACCAAATCATTTTCTAAAGTTGCTAACTAAATTCCTAAAGATCCTTGAAAGTATTGCATTCGCATTCATGACATCGCATATTCCTAACCTTGTTTTCAGGTTCCGCCTCGACAATCATTCCTCTCAGATATAATCGAGCTGGAGATTCATTCTGACAAGCCCTTTTTACATTCCAAAACTTCGTCAAAATAACTCATCGACTCTAACAAGCAAGCATTCTCTATCAGATATGGTCTAATATATGATCTGTTCCGGTACCTTCAGTCAGATATGGTCTAATGTATGACTCGTTCTGACATTCCAACAGATATGGTCTAATGTATGACTCGTTCTGCCATTCCTCAACAAATATAGTCCAATGTAGGACTCGTTCTGACATTCTAACAGATATGGTCTAATGAATGACTCGTTCTGACATCCTTCATCAGATATGGTCTAATGCATGGCTCGTTCTGATTGTTCTCCTTCAGATATGGTTTAATGAATAACTCGTTCTGATTTCCCACTTCCAGATATGATCCAATGTAGGACTCGTTCTGACATTCTAACAGATATTGTCTAATGAATGACTCGTTCTGACATCCTTCATCAGATATGGTCTAATGCATGGCTCGTTCTGATTGTTCTCCTTCAGATATGGTTTAATGAATAACTCGTTCTGATTTCCCACTTCCAGATATGGTCTAATGTATGACCCGTTCTGGCATTCCTCTTCAGATATGGTTTAATGAATAACTCGTTCTGATGTCCTATGTCAGATACATTCCGGAAGCTCGAATCCCGGATACTCTGAATCTCTACACCAGTTCCACAACAACGAAGAAAGCCAGACGTACCCAAGCATCAATTCACCGAGAACAATATGTCATTGGTTCAAGCATTACAACATCTATTGAAGATCGAATTGATTACTCTGAGGGACCCTCCTAAAAATGCTAACACCTCCACTCCTGACTATAAACTCAACGCGAGGTGCGCGTACCATTCCAACAGTCCTGGACATTACAAAAACAATTGCTGGACATTGAAGAATAAGACTCAAGATCTGATCAATGATGGAGAAATCTAATTCACCCCTCTTGAGACTCCTGTGGTGATCGCCGCTCTTATGCCTAGTCATGACAAGACTGATTGAGATCTAGACGGACGAACTATTGGATCAATAGATCTACTTTCATGTGCAAATTCTATTCTGTTTGTTTAAACATTTGACTCATGATAGACATTATTTGTTTTAATAATCATCATCAGTGCATTGCATATGTTTGTCTTGAATAAATTATTTCGTTATCACTCATTTTTAATTATGTCTTTATTCCGCATATGTTTTTGTGATATTCAACTCCTGCTAAGCTGTAAGCCTTCTGAGGGAGGATGACGAAAGCGATACCGCAACCTCACACAGTATGCTTTTGAGCGGACTATGCTGACGATGTACAGGCATTGTTTCAATTCCTAAACAGTGGAGATATAAGGATGTTAATCCCTCGTCAACCCCGTTGAGCCTAAGAAGTAGAAGATTTTCTTGTACTAATTAAAACCCTTGATCATAACCTGGGGCAAGGTAGTTCTCAGTTAATTTGGCTGTGCATTCTATTTTAAGAGAATCATTTAGTACACCTTTCAACAAAGTTTCAATCACAAGCATTCATCCGCACACATCAAAAAAGTGTTAATCAAAAGCCAACGATGGTTCATCAAACATTAAGCAAGGCAGTCAATATCTTTCAAAAAAAAAAAAAAGAAGAGAAAAATGAAAAAAAACATATATATACAAAGAAAAGCCTGCTAAGTCAAAAATCAAAAAGAAGACTTAGGCAAAAATCAAGGCATCCCGCTGACTGTAAGCTCAAAATAGACAGTTCAGGCAAAAGTTAGGGATATCAAAAAGATGAAAAAAAGGAAGTCAATAAATTCATGAACAACACAATATTGTGACTACCAAAAAGAAGAAGTGACTGCCATCTCAAAGGTTCTCTTTGCTTGTAAACCATCATCAAGATCAAAGGTGCAAATCCGAAAGTCTCTTGGAACCTGAATGCATAAGTTAAATTAACTGAGCTTAGGACTGAAGAATATCACGATGAAGGGGATGGGTATAAATAAATTTTGAGCCATTACCCTTTGTTTCTTAAACCGTGAACCAAGCCACGTTACAACCCTTAAAAGTCCTAACTGAAGCATGGTTAGTTCGAAAGCATACTGTCACAACAAAGGTATCCCGACTCCTTAAGGTTTACTACAAATGCTGAGTTGATATTTTGTTTTTAAAACATCACGATTCTACAAATGTCACGCTTTTACATCTCCTGCTTAAATGTTTTTTAAAACTCAAGACAAACGTATGCATTGCATCTCATGAATTCATTATTAAACATATTCTGCTACATAATTTCAAATGTTAGCATCAGAAAGAACTTGCAACAGGGTACAATTAATGACTGAAAGTTATCCCGACAGACAAGGTTACTCTGAGAAGCAATGTCTCCTATGTATACAAGGGGCATGTCACGTTTGCTCGATCGATCTGGGGCAATCAAGTCAAGATTCGAAAAATCTTTCAAAAGACAAGCATTCAAAGGCATTCATCCCGAGTGGGTTCAAATTATTTCCCGATCAATTTGGGGCAATCAAGTCAAGATTCCGAGAATCTCTCATGGATGCTCGAACAATCAAAGGCATGCATCCAAGTATATATAAAGCCACTCCCCAATCAACATGGGACATTGTCCTGGACCAATGATTACGAGGGGCATGACGCCCATAGTACACATCTCCCCACAGAGCCGGGTTCACAAGATCATATCCCCACAGAGTAATCATTAAAAAGATATCTTTAAACACTCCCGACAAAGACATGGTTCCCCAACAGAGTTTACATCTTCAGCACTACCGGTTCTCTAACACTTTGCTCTTCTCCAACATGGTTTATTAATATCTCTAATCCCCAATCAGGGAACATCAAGTTACTGATCATCCCCAAGCAGAAACCATAAATCCCCAGCTGAGCATCTTCAAGACAAGATCAAACGTCAAAATCACAATAATACAGAGATTTATTTTCTCAATCAAGACAACATAAATCATACTCACATATCACATTTCATAAACATACTCATACAAGTGCATACATATTCATACATAATACATAATGCATCGCGACAAGTGCGTACATAACATGCGAGGTGCTCATTTATTTTGAGAATCCCGTCACATAAACACATTACATGCATCATGACATAAGAAAACTAACCTTTACTTTTCAGGAGTTAAGTCGACACCTTTGACGGTTCCTTAACAATCTATTCTCAAGTTAAGTCGATACCTTTGACGGTTCCTTAACATCCCACATCAAGAGTTAAGTCGACACCTTTGACGGTTCCTTAACGACACACTTCAGATATAAGTCGACACCTTTGACGGATCCTTATACAATCTATCTACATATCTGAGTCGATACCTTTGACGGTGCCTCAATGATATGTTTCAAATTTAAGTCGATACCTTTGACGGTTCCTTAAATAACCCAACACAGATTTGAGTCGATACCTTTGACGGTTCCTCAACATTCAAAAAAAGGGAAGACAACAAAAGCAGAAATTTTGCAACAATCCATACTCCAACAACTACCAGATGGCATCTACAAGCCCATCTCCGACAAAAGTCCCTGCTTCAAATAGGGCAAATTTCTTGGTATTCTAGTGTTCAATCAACTTCCACCTTCAGATACCGACTGGCATACAACCACTCTACATCTTCAGGTTTAAGAAGATTGAACAGGGGCAGCTGTCATACCCCAAAATTTGCCCACCATAATTTTTATATACTCAAGCTCATCCAAATATCAATTGCTCAAGATCTAAGTGGATGCACACTCTCCTAAGCAATAAGGACCTATAAAGTCATTCTCATGTTTTTGGAACTTTTATTCATATTTATTTGAATTTTAAATTCAAAATAAAATTGAATAAAATTACAAAATGGTAGAATAAATTAAAAGAATTTTTTTAGTCATCTAAGGACCCCAGGTCAAAATATTATTTATTTCATGGTTTGATTTTATTATTAATGTCAATTAATATCAAATAAAAGAAACCGTGAATTAATAGTATTATATGAGTTGATTAGTCCAAATTGGTTGGAAACCAAGAAATAATACGTGAAAATATGATGAGGTCAAAATAGAAGTTTAAGATGCAAAAGATCAATCAAGTTTTTCTGTCATAAAAGTGCAAAGATTTGATTTAATTTTCCCTAAGTTTTTAACCTAATTCACTGGCTTATATACCGTGACAATCTCACGTACAAGGAGAGGGTTTTGGACAAGGATTGCCTACTGAAAAAACTGGAGGGACTTAAATGTATTCCTGAAGCGTCACTGATGGAGTCCCAATCGAGATCAAAGCCTGAAGCACTTGGAAGCACCATCCACACATTCACGGTTTTCGTGGTTTTTTTTTTATTTTTGATTTCGCGATTGCACAAATTGTAAACGTGATTTACTTGTATATTTGTGTTCACTTTCATGTTTACAACGTATCTGGATGTTTTGATTTGAGTTTCTTTGCAGAATCAAGAATTCACCATGGCTAGGTTTGTGAGCTTCCGATTGGGGGTTCTGAATAGAAGCGAAATTAGCCAAAACCAATAGTCCCATCGAATCCAGAAGATGTCTTTTACTTAATCTGGATTATTAGTTTGTATTCATTGATTGTGATTTGTAGGTTGATCGGTGAAGGGCTATGGCCATATAACAAAAAACGTGGTCGTAAGTATTACTGTGTGTTGCTGAAATCTTCCACGAAGAAGAAGATGCAAGGGCGCGGCTGTTTGTTTTTTTATTTCAAAATTTTCTAAAAACATTTTGCTTCATATTGCTATCAATGCGTCATAACCTCAACTAAACATGTCTGGTACAGATGGCAAGGAACATTGTATGCGAAGCAAAGGTCCTGGGATCGATTCCGATAGCTGACCCTTAGTTTTCTCTATTTTCTTTGATAATTCTCAGTCGCAGATCCAAGGCAGTGCGGCCAAAGCGGATTCACCATACGCCCTCAGCGTTCCATCACCTGATCATAGTCAGTTCAGATCCAACGTACACCATAACGCAAATCTACCATACACCTCCAAGAGATCACCACACCCAATCGCAGCTAAGTGTTTTGTTTTATTATTTAATTCTTAATTTATTTACATAAGTCTTTTATTATTTTTAGTTTTTCTCTTGTATTCTTAATAAATATTTTTATATAGAAAAAGTGTTTGTCAAACGAATATTTTTTTCTTTTGTTATATTATTTTACTTAATTGAAAAATTCGACTTTTCTTATAACATTAATAAATGATTATTTTGTATATACTTTTAATTAATTAGTTAATTAAATTAATAATTAGTTTTTAGGTTTGTTAACCTCGAGTCATTTGTAAACCCTAGAAACTTCTGGTAGGTGTTTTCCACTAACAAACCTTTTAGGTCACAATAAGTTTTCTTAAAAAAGCCTTTGGGGTTTGCAAACCCTTCATGGTTTGTGGAACATTCATACACTAACTTTTTCTGCTTTTGTTCAAATTTTCAGGATTGATCGAGATTCTTCCGACTA
The DNA here is from genome assembly GCF_029867415.1 of Vicia villosa. Taxonomy (NCBI): domain Eukaryota; kingdom Viridiplantae; phylum Streptophyta; class Magnoliopsida; order Fabales; family Fabaceae; genus Vicia; species Vicia villosa. Next base: position 195,596 of record NW_026706096.1, read on the forward strand.
CGCGCCATGCCAATTAAAAAGCTAAGTTTCCAATCTTTATTTTATTTTATTTAAACATTGTTTACTTTTTGCCTTTTGCCCAAAATAGGGTTTGCCTTGAATTAGCCATACACTCACTACATCCTTTTTCTTTATGTCCAACTTTTCAGGATTATCGTCAGAAACCTCCGCCCATCAACCTTCATCAATCAAAGCTAAAGGTTTGCCCAAACTGCCAAAGCTACGGATGTTGGTAAACCTAAACCCTATTTTTATTATTACTTATGTCAAGCCCTATTAAGGGATCCGCTGGTTTCATTGTCCCCTCCCCCATATTATTATGTATCTGTTTACTGGTTGTATTGATTGGCCTTGAAGGCACTTAAATTGTTATATTATTATTTTTTACTGCGTGGTTAGTAATTTAGGGAGTGCAAGCCATGAACTGAACATAGATCACCTAACTACAAGATAAATGTAATCGAAGTTAACCACGTGAATGTTGCACCCACACACCTTTAGGGTAATCCCTCTGGTTGCCTTTGTTGCCTGTTGCCTTGTTGCCTTTAAGTGTACTGAATAGTCAAAGTCCCTCGATTCCGAGGATACCTAAAGCAAAACAAACGTTGCCCTAAGTTCATTATCATCATCAATTTTGTCCCTCGATGTTGCCTTAAAATGATGATGTGTCCCAATTGCTAAGGTATCCTCGCATGATGCCTAAAAAGATTAATGACTATTGTATCCTTCCCTTAGACTACCTGCCCTCTTTATGGCATGGGACAGTCTTATGGCGAACGATTACTCGATGACCCTTAAACATCCAATTGAAAGACTTCCTACCCTTTATGGTATGGATAGATCCTTTCGACTCGAAAAGCTAAAAGAACAATTTTTCTAACTTAGGGTAGTTGCTATTGATTGCTTGCTCTAAATTCAAAACTCTTTTCCCACTCTTTCCAAATCAAATTCAAAAAGACTACGCTTATTTACAAGCTAAAGTTCTTCTTCGAAAATCTTTTCAAACCATTCAAACATTTCAAACAAATCAAAAGTGAGCTAAGCAATTAAGAGCCCATGGATAACCATGGATGCAAAGGGTGCCTTACACCTTCCCTTTGTATAACTTACCCCCCCGAACTCAAAGTCTTTTCAAAAGGTCTTTTCCTGTTCTTTTAGCCTTTCCTAAAATTGGATAAAATAAAAGTCGGTGGCGACTCTTGCTCACCGCAACATTGTTGCTTACAAAATAAAAGTCAGTTCACCGTATTACACAGACAAACTGTTTCTTGCAAAGAAACTGCCATTTGTCGATTTCTTGGGTATTAAACAGACAAACTGTCTTTCCTTGGGGAAAGACTGCCATTTGCCAATTGCTAGGGGAACAAACTGTCTTCTGCTGAAAGAGACTGCCATTTGTTGACCCGGCTGTGGAAAAGAAAGTGAGTAAACTGTCTTCTGCTGAAAGAGACTGCCATTTGCTGACTTCGCTGAGGAATCTTTAAGGGAAACGAACTGTCCTCGTGAAGAAGACTGTCATTCGTTATCTCTCAAGAAAAGTGAGTGAACTGTCTTTTGTTGAAAGAGACTTCCATTCGCTCAATCTTTAATAAAGAATCCTGAAACGAACTGTCTTCATGAAGAAGACTGCCATTCGTTATCTCTAAGGGAACAAACTGTCTTCTATTGAAAGAGACTGCCATTTGCCGACCCTGTCGAGAAATCCTTAAGAGAAACGAACTGTCTTCTGCTGAAAGAGACTGCCATTCGTTGACCCGTCTTAGGAAAAAGTGAGCAAACTGTCTTTTGCTGAAGGAGACTGCCATTTGCTGACTCTGAAATAAGAATTCTTAAACGAACTGTCTTCATGAAGAAGACTGCCATTCATTGTCTCTAAGGGAACAAACTGTCTTCTGTTGAAAGAGACTGCCATTTGCCGACCCTGTCGAGAAATCCTTAAGCGGAACGAGTTGTCTTCTGCTGAAAGAGATTGCCATTCGTTGACCCGTCTTAGGAAAAAGTGAGCAAACCGTCTTCTGCTGAAGGAGACTGCCATTTGCTGACTCTGAAATAAGAATTCTTAAACGAACTGTCTTCATGAAGAAGACTGCCATTCGTTGTCTCTAAGGGAACAAACTGTCTTCTGTTGAAAGAGACTGCCATTTGCCAACCCTTTCGAGAAATCCTTAAGCGGAACGAACTGTATTCGTGAAAGAGACTGCCATTCGTTGACCCGTCTTAGGAAAAAGTGAGCAAACTGTCTTCTGCTGAAGGAGACTGCCATTTGCTGACTCTGGTGGGGAAATTCGAAAGCGGACAGACTATCTTCTGGAGAAGATTGTCGACTGTCGACCTGCTGGGGAAGTCCAAAAGCGGACAAACTATCTTCCGGAGAAGATTGCCGTCTACTGACCCGTTGGGGATAACAACAGTAGTGAACAAACTATCTCTTTGAGGGAGATTTCTGCTTTCTGACTTGCTGGGGAATCCCGAGTATGTGCCTCAGTGACCCGAGCACGAACAAGATCAAAGCTTATCTAGGCTATGCTAATTATGTAGTTATGAAGTGCGAAGCATGCATGAATATGATGATCATAAAATGTAAAGTGAATGTGAATAGCATTGTCGCGGATGTGAAATCCTATGATACGACTTGAATTTTGTTGATCAGAAGACGTCTTCTTCTTGCAATTTGTACTTTGTACTTTGTCGGGGATACCTCATTATCAGTTGCCCGCTGTCTTGAGTGACATGAATTGAAGTGAAGATCCGTCATCGGGAGATGTTCGCAAAGCGATCTCATGGGGAAATTTTGGTTCCCGGAGTCTCAACCGTTCTTGGAGCAACTGTTTGCATTCTTCCTATTGTATGTAAACCTTAGAAAGAAATTTCACCTTTATTTTTGCGAGTAAATTCATTTTATTTTATGAAAACATTTGTTTCAAGAAAAATGACTATTTAAACTTAAAATTCATTTTAAGAAACTGAATAAGACTTGATTGCAAAGAAAAGGCACAAAGCTCAAATTATTATTTATGGAATGGTGACCAGCCAAAGGCTTGATCCCATGGAATATTTACAAAGTTGGAAATTGGTAATTTTTTGGAAAAGGGCTACGATGAAACGTGACGACCGTTATCTTTCCCTTCCACTCTGAATTGCGCTGTATTCGTACTTCGTAGAAGATGACCTACTGATGATGAATACTCCTCTATGGACTTCGAATGATCAAGTTTGTCCTGAACATAGTTACTTGCCATATATCCCTAACTTTTGCGTAAACTACCCCTTTCGGGTTTTAAGTCTACCGGGATTGATTATATATATATATTTTTTATGTCTCTAACTTTTGCCTGAATCGCCCTTTCGGGTTTTTGATCCACCGAGACGCTCTTTTTTGCCTAAGTCTCTCTTTGCGAGTTTTCAACTTAGCGAGCTATTATTTTTTTTATTTAGGCGAAGTATTTCTTGACTGCGTCGACGTTCACAGGACGGGTGAATTCTTCTCCATCCATAGTCGTGAGTATTAAGGCTCCTCCCGAGAAAGCTCTCTTGACCACGTATGGGCCGTCATAATTGGGAGTCCATTTGCCTCTCGAATCTGTGAGAAAAGATTGAATCTTTTCGAGTACAAGGTCGCCTTCTTTGATTGTGCGAGGTCGAACCTTTTTGTCGAAAGCTTTCTTCATTCTTTGTTGATATAGCTGTCCGTGGCATAAAGCTGTCATGCGCTTTTCTTCGATTAAGTTCAATTCATCGAATCTGCTTTGTAACCACCCGACTTCTGTTAATCTTGCCTCCATCAAAACTCTCATTGATGGGATCTCAACCTCTATGGGTAGGACTACCTCCATGCCATATACAAGGGAGAAAGGAGTTGCTCCAGTCGAAGTTCGTACAGATGTATGGTAACCATGAAGGGCAAACGGGAGCATTTCATGCCAATCTTTGTAAGTGATGACCATCTTTTGAATGATTTTCTTGGTATTTTTGTTAGCTGCTTCTACAGCCCCATTCATCTTTGGTCTGTAAGGAGATGAATTGTGATGTTCAATCTTGAATTCTTCGCAAAGCTCCTTCATCATTTTGTTATTCAAATTTGACCCATTGTTAGTGATTATCCTGCTAGGAATGCCGTAGAGACAGATGATGTGATTCTTGATAAACCTGACGACAACTTGTCTTGTGACGTTTGCATACGAAGCTGCTTCGACCCATTTGGTGAAATAGTCTATGGCTACCAAGATGAAGCGATGTCCGTTGGACGCTTTCGGCTCAATCATTCCGATCATATCGATTCCCCACATGGAGAAAGGCCAAGGGGAAGAGAGTATGTTGAGAAGAGATGGTGGCACATGAATTTTATCGGCGTAGATCTGACATTTGTGACACCTCTTCGCATACTGGTAGCAATCTGACTCCATCTTCAGCCAATAATATCCTGCTCTCAGTATTTTCCTTGCCATGGTGTGTCCATTGGTGTGAGTACCAAAGGAACCTTCATGTATTTCTCTCATGAGTATCTCTGCTTCTTTCTTGTCAACGCATCTGAGCAGAACCATGTCGGAATTTCTCTTGTACAGAACATCTTCATTCAGGAAAAATCTACCAGCTAACTTTCTCAAAGTCTTTCTATCTTTCTTTGATGCCCCAAGAGGGTACTCTTGTCTTTGAAGAAAGTTTTGGATGTCGTGATACCACGATTTGTCGTCGATGGTTGCTTCTATTGTGAAAACGTGAGCGGGCCTATCCAGGCGCATAACAACGATCCAAGGAATGTCATTCCATGATTTATCCTAATCATGGAAGAGAGTGTGGCTAATGCATCAGCCAAGTTATTTTCTTCACGAGGAATGTGATGAAAATCTATCCTATCGAAGAATGGTAACAATCTTCTCGCGTAGTCTTTGTAAGGGATTAGCCCAGGTTGGCGTGTTTCCCATTCTCCTTTGATTTGATTGATGACCAAAGCAGAATCTCCGTATACATCCAAGTGTTTGATTCTTAGATCCACGACTTCTTCGAGACCCATGATGCAAGCTTCATACTCGGCCTCATTGTTTGTGCATTTGAAAGTTAATCTGGCGGTAAATGGAATATGGGCACCTCGAGGGGTAACAATGATTGCTCCAATTCCTCATCCATAAGCATTGATAGCTCCGTCAAAGATTAAGCCCCACTGGGATCCTATCTCAGGTCCTTCGTCTGGTAGTGGCTCGTCGTAATCTTTCATCTTGAGGTACATGACGTCCTTGTCTGGAAAGTCAAAACTGGTTGATTCATGACCATTGAGTGGATGGTGAGCCAGGTGCTCAGCTAGGATGCTTCCTTTCACGGCTTTCTGTGCATGATACTCAATGTCATATTCTGATAACAACATCTGCCAACGGGCAATTCTCCCAGTTAAAGCAGGCTTCTCAAAGATGTACTTGATTGGATCCATATGGGAGATCAAACAAGTAGTATGTCGAATCATGTACTGACGGAGACGCTTGGCAGCCCAGGCCAACGCATAACATGTTTTCTCGAGCATGGAGTAGCGGGATTCACAGTCAGTGAATTTCTTGCTCAGGTAGTAGATGGAATGCTCTTTTCTCTTTGTCTCGTCTTGCTGTCCAAGGGCACAACCCATGGAATCTTCTAAGACGGTTAAGTACATTATCAATGGTCTTCCTTCGACTGGAGGAGACAAAATGGGTGGTTCGATCAGGTATTCCTTAATGCTGTCGAACGCTTTCTGACAATCGTCTATCCAGACGCAACTTTGATTTTTCCGTAGAAGTTTGAAAATTGGAGCACAAGTTGCAGTCATGAGATATATGAATCTCGAGATGTAATTCAGACGTCCAAGAAATCCTCTAACTTGTTTCTCGGTTTGCTGACAATGAAACCAAGGAGTTTTCCTGAGTAGACACCAAAGGTACACTTGTTGGGATTCAGGCGAAGCTGAAACTTCCGTAAGCGTTGAAATAACTTTGTCAGATTCTGTATGTGATCTTCCTCATTCTCTGACTTGGCGATCATGTCGTCTACATACACTTCCACTTCCTTATGCATCATGTCGTGGAAAAGTGTAGTCATGGCTCTTTGATAAGTTGCCCCTGCGTTCTTTAGTCAAAAAGGCATAACGCGGTAGCAGAAAGTCCCCCAGGGGGTGATGAAAGCCGTTTTCTCCATGTCTTCATGCGCCATCTTAATTTGGTTGTATCCTGAAAATCCGTCCATGAATGAGAAAACTTTGGATTTTGCTGTGCTGTCAACCAACATGTCAATGTGTGGTTGATCAGTGGTTTTCACACATATATTTACCATTGTTTTTAAGTATGTTTAAGTTATGTTATTGAGTGTTTTATTTCTTTATTCTACATTTTATGCTTTGGTTGTGTATTTTACTGTTTGCATGCTTAAAGGAATAAATCGAGACAAATCAATGCCAAAAAGTACAAAAAGGGGAGTTTCGAAGGAAGTGAAAAGTCAAGCTACATGAGGTCTGACACGACCACCTGTGTCACCTGAAACTGGCCATGTTAGAATGAAGCGTGGCAAAGAAAATGCAAAAGAGATGAAAGTCACGGGGCTGACACGGCTCGTGTTTACAAGTGTGAGATATGGAAATTTTCAGCATGTTTCTCATCGTGATATGCGTGTAGTATTTTGATCATAACTAGAGCTTTGTAACTCGGAATGACGCAGTTCCGGTGGCAAAATTTTGCTAACGAAAAGGGCTACAACTTTTATGAAGAACACAAAGCCAAATTATGAAGTTAAGGGCTCACACGGACCGTGTTAATCAACACGGCCACCCGTGTTGAAATGTGGCTGGAAATGCGAGTTTGAACCAAAGTCAGAGGGTCAACACGGGCGCCCGTGTGCAGAAACACGGCCTGTGTTGATGAGCGCGGGCTCAATATGTGTTTATAAGCTTCCTCACTCAAATGGGATCATTAAGGGTATTCTTGGCATTTGGTTTCAACCGGAATGGAAGATTGATTATAAAAACAACTTTAGGGCAAGAGAGAGGGGACTTTTTGACATATTAGAGAAAAGAATACAAGAGAAGATTGGAGAAAGCAAGGGTTTGGGAGAGAAGAAGATCTTCATGAACGGAAGCAATTGAAGATTCAATCTCCTCCAATTTCTTGTAATGTCTTTATTCATTATTATGTTTTCTTTGAATTCTATGAGTAGCTAAACCCCCCAATGCTAGGGGGTGACTCTGATTTCACTTTGTAATGACTCTGAGTTTGCAATTGCAATAACAATCATGTTTTTCATTGTTGATTTATTCTCTTGATGTTTCTAATGCTTTTCCTTTCGGACAAATCGGAATTGATGTATGATTATCGTTTAGGTTGGACAACCATTTGTAATGCTTTCATGTGAATATGCTATAATTGATATTACCTAGGACTAGGATTACCTTATAGTAACCGGATATTCTTGATAACTTAATTGCTTGATTTCATTGTAAATCTCTAAGGACTTAGGGTTTAGGATGAAGGATCAAAGGTTTTTTCACTAAGGACTTAGGATCAAACAACCTTAAGAACCGGTAATTGAATACTGAAAATAAGTTGTTGCAATAGAGATTTTAGAGTTGTTACATTGTCAATCATCCACTATCCCTAGCATGTTACTCATATTTGTTAAAAAGTCTATTTCATTTACTGCTTATTTTACTTTTCGCTAAGTGATAATAACCAAACAAAACCCAATTGAAGTTTTTGTTTAATTGAACTTTGAATTGAACTCATCATTCCTGCGCAGTCCCTGAGATCGATATTCGGGGAATTTTCCCTATTATTACAAGAGGCAAAATAGTACACTTGCTATTTTACCGATCAAGTTTTTGGCGCCGTTGCCGGGGACTGCCATAATATTGAGTTTAAGTTGAGTTCAATTAGAATTTTGTTGCTCTGCGACTAAAATTTTATTTTCTGCACTTTTTATTTTTATTTTTTTCTAATTCTAATATTTGTATAAGCTGTGCATGCGAGGTAAGGCCTCAGCTGAATTTCTTTTTGACGCAGAAATTAAAAGAACCTTGCACGCAAGGCGTAGACAAGCTCGTCAAGAGAAACTGGAATCTGAAGAAGAAGTTGTGACAATTCATTCAGATTCTGAAAGTGAAGAGGAAGTTATGGGCGAGAATCCACCTCCACCTGAGAGACTTCTCGGAGACTATGGTGTTGCGAACACACCGGGTGGGAGACTAACAATTGTCAACCAACCGGTGAATGCTCCTAATTTTCAATTGCATCCAAGCACCATCACTCAGCTCGAAAGAAAGCCTTTCACCGGAAAGGTTAATGAAGATGCAAACAAGCACTTGCAAAGATTTTTAACCATGAGCACCACTCTGAAAATTAATGGTCATACTGAAGAAGCCAAGAAGCTAAGGATGTTTCCTTTCACTTTAGCCGAAGAGGCAGAAGAGTGGTTCTATTCCCTCCCAGCGGGCAGTATCACATCATGGGAAGAGATGGAAAAGGCCTTCCTGAATGAGTATTTTCCAGCGTTAGTCTTTCTAAGAAAAAGGTATGAAATTCTGAACTTTAAGCAGAAAGAGGGTGAACCGTTGGGAGATGCCTACAAAAGATTCAAGAGGATCCTCGTAGCATGCCCAACTCATAACATGGATCATACTGAACAGATGCAAGTATTTGTTAATGGGCTTAAAATAAAGACAAAGCAGTTGATCGATACGGCAGTCGGTGGCTCAACTAATTTCTCAACAGCCACTGGTATCAAGAAAATCATTGAAGCTATTGCTGCGAATGAGCATTTGGAATTATATGACCGTAGTGTAAGCCATCATGAAGGGATAATTGATTTGAAGTTGGCTAATCAAGTTATAAAAATGGAAGACCAAATTGCAGCTGAAGTTGAGAGAAGACTAAAGAAGATGACTGTTGAGACTCAAACTGTCGCTCAAGTTCAACCGGCTCAGACTGTCAGCTGTGAGATTTGTAGCGGCCCTCACCAAACTATGTATTGTTTTGCAACTCCTCAACAAATTGAAGAGATCAAGTTCTTGAAGCAGAACAATCCTTATTCTAACACCTATAATCTGGGGTGGAAGAATCATCCAAACTTCTCTTGGAAAGATCAGCAACAACAAGTGCCTCAGAAGGCAGAATGGGAAGTAGCTATTGAGAGACTGGCCAAACAATGTTCTTTGTTTCAAGAAGAGACGAGAAACAACCATAGGAACACCACAGCTTCAATCAAAAATCTGGAAGTTCAAGTGGGTCAGATAGCACAACATCTCACTCTACAGGCACAAGGTACCTTTCCGAGCTCAACTGTGAAAAATCCAAAAAACCAAGAGAATATCAATGTTGTCACAACAAGAAGTCATAAAATACCAGAGTCTGAAGAAAAAAGGGAAATAGATGACAACTTGGTAATAGAGGTAGATCTTGAAATAAGAGAGAATGTGAAAGAACCTGAAGTAGTGGTACTACCGGTTAAGCCACTTGAAGAGAAAAATAAAAAGGAGGCTAAACCGGTGATTAAATTACCATTCCCCTCTAGTGTAGCCAAGAAGGATTCGAAAGAGAAGGATTTTGAGAAGTTTGCTGCAATGTTCAAAAAGTTAGAGATTAACTTACCCTTCTTTGAAGCACTGGAGAATATGCCTTTGTACAAGAAATTCATGAAAGAAGTGATTTCTAAAAAGAGACCTGTAGGAGGGGAACCTGAAGTGGTAACTGAAAAGTGTGGTAGAGTCTCACCAGAAAGGAGGATCCCAATCAAGAAGAAAGACCCTGGAGCAGTGGCAATTCCTTGCACTATCAATGACAGATCGTTCAAGAAGGTGTTAATTGATTCTGGTTCTAGTGTAAGTTTAATGCCATTGTCTATTTTCAAAAAGCTTGACATTGGAAAGATAAGCGAGAGTGAGACAAAGTTGAAATTCGCTGATCATACCATTAAGCAGTCATATGGGATAGCTGAAGATGTATTGGTAGAGATTGATAAGTTTGTCTTCCCAGTAGATTTCCACATCCTGGACATTCTTGAGGATGAAGAGACTCCAATCCTTCTTGGGCGACCATTTCTGCTTACTAGTCGCTGCAATTTGGATATTGAAAAAGGGGAACCGTAGTTAAATCATTTGATGAGGAGGTAACACTGAAGGTGTTAGAAGTCAAAAAACAAGCTGCTGGTGGGAATAATCAATCTAAAGTTGGTATGATCAGAAGTGAGGGAGCCAACAAAAGTCCACATCATCCTGAAAAAATTTCAAGTATCATCTCTAAGGTGGCCTCAGCTCATACACCTATAAAAATTCCTGCGGTAATTCAAGAAATCAAGAAGAAAACAGTGGAAAGTAAAGGTGAGAAAATGAAAGTGGGTAGTAACTTGAAGAGAAAAGTGATCCCTACTTCTCGGCTTCATAAGTTTGTGGTTGCGGAAGTGACAAGCAACCAAGTTTGGAGGAGGAAGTACCCTCCTTAATAAAGGGTATTGGACCGTCGAGCCATGCGACGTTAAACGAAGCGCTTTGTGGGAGGCAACCCACACTTTTAATAATTAATTTTTCTGTTTGTTTATGTTATTTTCAGGAAATAAAAGAGGACGTCTCTGGTGAAAGCTTGGAAGTGATTATTAGAGTGCATTACCATCTGTGAGTCACCTCTCTCAGGCTCGTTCTGAAACATTGAGGCCAATGTTTAGTTCAAGTTTGGGGGAGGCTCTTCTCTTTGCATTTTATTTTTATGTTATTTTTATGTTATTGGTATGATGTGAAACCATAAAGTGAATTCTGCCCAAATTTTGACCGAAATTTTAATTTTTATTGAAGAAGTTTTGATCCTAAAGAGTGATCGGGAATAGTATATAGAGATGAAGCGAGGTTTGTTTGAGGACAGGAAGTGCGGAATAATGTGACAAGAAGAGGTTTGTTTAAATACCCTTGGTTCCCTAAAAGAAATACGAGTCTAACGTGTAGATTTGCACCATAGTACTTGTCTCCTGAGAAGTACTTCTCGAGTAGTTTATTGATACAGTCGGGCATAATTCAGATTCACTTGCATGGTGACTGGTTAAGAAAAAAAAAGAGATATAAAGTTGGCACCAAATGATAAAAAGGCGGTAAAAGGCAATCGGCTCGCTAAGTTGGGTAACCCTCACCCGGTTATTCAGCCCAAAGGAGATTGATCCCCAAACGTCGTCCAAAAGGACAATATATAACTGCAAAGTTTGAAAATTTCATCGGTAATAAAAAGTAGCCAATGCTGCTAGTTTGGTGCCACGAAAAGAAAACAAGAAGTCTTGATTCATCTCATGCAGGTGATGAGTATTATAAGAGATGCAGTGCCTTAATATGATTGTCCGAATGAAAGAGGAGGAAAATCGGAAAGAGACTTAAGTGCAAAGCATAGTTGGAGAGGTATCCGAAACGGGAGCTTGAGGTTTAATGTGGTAACAAAACTCGTCGCGTCATGTGAATGCCGAACCAACTGTTTCTTGATCAATACATATGGATATCTCACGTATGAACACCGTGTGCTTTGAGGGTCATTAACTTTTGTAATTGTCGCTTGAGGTCAAGCAACGGTTTAAGTTTGGGGGAGTTTGATCAGTGGTTTTCACACATATATTTACCATTGTTTTTAAGTATGCTTAAGTTATGTTATTGAGTGTTTTATTTCTTTATTCTACATTTTATGCTTTGGTTGTGTATTTTACTGTTTGCAGGCTTAAAGGAATAAATCGAGACAAATCAATGCCAAAAAGTACAAAAAGGGGAGTTTCGAAGGAAGTGAAAAGTCAAGCTACATGAGGTCTGACACGACCACCTGTGTCACCTGAAACTGGCCATGTTAGGATGAAGCGTGGCAAAGAAAATGCAAAAGAGATGAAAGACACGGGGCTGACACGGCTCGTGTTAGCAAGTGTGATATATGGAAATTTTCAGCATGTTTCTCATCGTGATATGCGTGTAGTATTTTGATCATAACTAGAGCTTCGTAACTCGGAATGACGCAGTTCCGGTGGCAAAATTTCGCTAACGAAAAGGGCTACATCTTTGATGAAGAACACAAAGCAAAATTATGAAGTTAAGGGCTCACACGGACCGTGTTAATCAACACGGCCACCCGTGTTGAAATGTGGCTGGAAATGCGAGTTTGAACCAAAGTCAGAGGATCAACACGGGCGCCCGTGTGCAGAAACACGTCCCGTGTTGATGAGCGCGGGCTGAATATGTGTTTATAAGCTTCCTCACTCAAATGGGATTATTAAGGGTATTCTTGGCATTTGGTTTCAACCAGAATGGAAGATTGATTATAAAAACAACTTTAGGGCAAGAGAGAGGGGACTTTTTGACATATTAGAGAAAAGAATACAAGAGAAGATTGGAGAAAGCAAGGGTTTGGGAGAGAAGAAGATCTTCATGAACGGAAGCAATTGAAGATTCAATCTCCTCCAATTTCTTGTAATGTCTTTATTCATTATTATGTTTTCTTTGAATTCTATGAGTAGCTAAACCCCCCAATGCTAGGGGGGTGGCTCTGATTTCACTTTGTAATGACTCTGAGTTTGCAATTGCAATAACAATCATGTTTTTCATTGTTGATTTATTCTCTTGATGTTTCTAATGCTTTTCCTTTCGGACAAATCGGAATTGATGTATGATTATCGTTTAGGTTGGACAACCATTGATAATGCTTTCATGAGAATATGCTATAATTGATAATTTTATAGAGAAGTCATACGATCACACGTTTCAACGGGGTGTTTTATGATTAATCTGCATATGTGTGATAATTTTATTTAGACAACGAAGGAAGACTCGGTGTATGCAGTTAATGGAATTTTTTGATGTTTGTTAAGGGTGTTTTTTAGGATTACCAATTTCCGAAAAAAGAAAAGGGAAAAACTAACGAAGGAACAAAATGACATTTTTATTTATTGACAGTCATTTCTTGAAACAAAGACCCTATAAAACAAAACTCTATTGCTTTGGGCGAAGCAAAGAGGGACATTTTCCTAAGAAATAGTAAAATGCAAAGCCCTATGAAACATCTCTTCACCCTGGGCTATGGTGAGAGGACGAAATAACGGTGAAAGTTCCTACTTAGGAGTGCGAACAACAGTTGAAACTTCAACAGCTGTCCAATAGTGGCGAACCCCATTGTGCACTAGGTAATCTGGAACCTTAGGCTTGAGTTGGCCTGTGGTAGGTCTTGATTTACCAACCACTGTCTTTGCAACACTCAGACGATCTTCTTCTACTTCAGCAGACTGAGCGGTGTGAGCATACCCATTTCCAAGTGGAGTATGTCGGTTTTTCTTTCGAGGAAACTTCCAATCTTCTGAATGGAGAGACTCGTTGTCGGAGACACTTTCGAGATCATCCTCTTCTGTATTTTGGTCTTGCTCTTCTCCCAAGATAGCATTGACTAGGTATGTAAACTCTAAATCCGTAGCCTCGGAAGGTGACTTGGGGATATAATCCTCAATGATGATTTCACCAGACGCTGATGATGAATAGCAACGGTTATATATCTCTTTTGGCTGAGTAAGGTACTCGTAATCCATGTTCCATCCGGTCGGAACAATGTCTTCAATAGATATCTTTGAACTTTCAGGAGCGGAGTATTTCACCATGTAGTCGAATTTTCCGCTTGGTTCTCCTAATGTATCCCAAGTTTCTTCGGGGATAGGAGGAACTTCTTCTGATGAACCATGACTTCTGGTGGTGAAGCTGTTAGTAACTTCATCGCTGCTTGGATGAGTCTTAACTTCAGATCCCTTATTCGGATAGCAGCAAGGTGAATCAGACTCTGATAGGGCTATGTATCCTGCCTCGAGAAGGTAGGACATACATTCCACTTCAAAATTCTCATCAGGGTATTCCGTACCGATGGTATTGACTGTTTGTTGAACAGGTTGAAGAAAACCTCCACTACGGAAAGTTTCTTGAATTGGGAGAACTACCTCAATCCCCGGAATAGCCTTTGATGATGTTGGAAAGAATCCAACTCCTGTTCTGTTCTTGTTGTTGGTAGGAATATCAATGTGCCCCCAACCACTGGTAGTGCCATCCTTTACAACTTGGATTGCATCTTTGTAGGAAGAAATAGACGCTGCTTTCTCCTTTCCTTTTTCCTTGTCCAAGGAAAGTGCTTGGAATTTAGTTCCAGCGACTTCTTTTGGTTCTATGTCGGAGAATGATGACAGGTTACTGACGATCAAAGCTCGTTCTCCACATACGGTTACCAATTTGTCATTTCTTATGAACTTCAGTTTCTGATGAAGTGTCGAAGTAATTGCCCCAGCCTCATGAATCCATGGGCGACCTAGCAAACAACTGTATTGTGCTGGGATATCCATAACTTGGAAAGTGATTTTGAATGTCTGAGGTCCAAAAGTTATGGGAAGATCTACTTCTCCCAAAACTGACTTTCTTGATCCATCAAATGCTTTGACGATGACATGACTGTCCCTTAGCGGGTAATCTTTGAAAGATAATCTTGATAATGTTGATTTCGGCATGACGTTGAAAGAGGATCCATTGTCTATTAGGACTCCTGTGAGTACATCATCCATGCAGCCAACTGAGATGTGAAGTGGAAGGTTATGGTCCACTCCTTCTTCAGGAAGATCTTCGTCACAGAAACTCAGATTAGTCCCTGCGAAGATGTTGGCAATGATACTAATGAATTGTCCTATAGTAACACTTGGTTCTACAAAAGCTTGTTCCAAAACTTTCTGTAGAGCTTCCCTATGAGCTTCAGAACTCAATAGCAGGGAGAGAGCAGATATGCTAGACGGAGTATGTAGCAGCTGGTCTACAATGTTGTATTCACTCCTCTGGATTAATTTCAAGATCTCATCATTTTCTTTCGCTTGAACAGCATTGGTCGGATGATCGTCTTGCCTATGTGGTGCTTCTTCTGAAGGCTTTTCCACCTTTTCTGTTGTTCTGTTGAAGACTCGTCCACTTCTGGTGACTCGACTAACGTCAGCAATGTTGACAACAGACGGTAATGGTCATTTTCAATGAATGTAGCATTGTATTTGTATGGTATAGCCTTGCTAGACTCATACGGTACAGGACCTGGTAAGTAGATGACTAACGGAGCAATTGCTGTCTTCCTGCTGTCATACTTGACTTGCATTGGTTCAACTTGATTAATTTGAGGAGATACGGTAAAGACTTCGTCATCTTCTCTGTTGGCAAGGACTGTAATGGTATTATCATCCATTAGTTTCTGAATGTCGTTGCGAACGTGCAAACATCCTCGTGAATTTCTTCGACAAATTCTGCATCTACTGTAAGGATGGAAATTCATTCCGAAGTAGGCAAGTCCATTTAAAGTCTTATGGAACCTGACTACTGATCCTTTGAGATCTTCAACTTTGTAGATTTTGTACTTTCCTGGACATCCTTGAACCATGTTGATGTCGCACTCAGTTTTGACTCGGATGTGTTGAATCCATCCTAAGTCCATTTGTTCTTGTAATACAGCTTGAACTACAGCACATCCTTAATTATTCTTTGGACAAATTTCACATGTGAAGTAGTTATGAGGTGGTACATGGCCGTATCCAGCTTGTTTAGCATGCATTTTGACAAGATTCTCCCCTATCTGACGAATGTCGTAGATTTGAATGACGTTAGGGTGTTGATCTATCAGATTCACTGAAGCTTCTTTATGCTGCGACAAAGGATTTTCCTGGACATTGGGATTAGTATCTTTGAAGGATAGCATTCCACTCTTCACTAATCTTTGAACGTCGGCCTTGAAACTGAAACAGTTCTCAATGTTGTGACCTGGTGCCCCTTTATGATAAGGACAAGATTGGTCAGCCTTGAACCAGTGTGATGATTCATATGCAGGATTTGGAGGATTCTTTGTCTGAACGAGTCCTTTCTCCAGTAGTGTTGGAAACAAATCCGCATAAGGCATTGGCACGGGGTCAAAAGGAGGATACCTTGGAGCCCGATTGTTGTAATTTGGAGGTCGAACCTGCTGCTAAGGTTGTTGTTACCTTTGTTGAAATGGTTGTTGCGAAACCTGAGGTTGATAAGCTGGCGTTGAGTTAACAACCGGAGTTATTATAGCAACTTGAGGTGAAAACTTCTTCTTTGCTTTGTGCAAGACATTGCTGACATCTTGATCCTTTTTCTTCCGGAAAGAACTTCCATACTTTCTAGGACCAATAGAAGATTCTGGTTCTTTGTTCAAGCGTCCTTCTCGAACTGCTTCTTCTAAACGTACACCCATGTTCACCATCTCTGTAAAATCACTGGGAGCACTTGCAACCATTCGTCCGTAGTAAAATGGACTCAGTCTTGAGATAAATTTTTGTCATTTCTTTCTCTTCAAGTGGAGGACAAATTTGAGCAGCAACTTCACGCCACCTCTGAGCGTATTCCTTGAAGCTTTCTCTATCCTTTTGAGTCATGGCCCGGAGTTGATCTCTGTCGGGAGCCATATCCAGATTGTACATATACTGTTTGACGAAGGCCTCTCCGAGGTCTCGAAAAGTACGAATCTCTGAACTGACCAAGTTCATGTACCATTTGTGTGCAGCACCAGTTAGGCTGTCTTGAAAGTAATGAATGAGCAATTGTGGATTATCAGTCTGAGTTGACATTCTTCGAGCGTACATCACGAGGTGACTTTGTGGGCATGAATTCCCTTTGTACTTTTCGAAATCTGGTACTTTGAATTTGTGAGGAATCTTAACATTTGGAACCAGACAGAGGTCTGCAGCATTCTTTCCAAATAGATCTTGTCCTCGGAGAGTCTTGAGTTCCTTCTGCATTTGCAGAAACTGTTCCTGGAACTCGTCCAATCTTTCATACACGCCAGCGTCCTCACTGGGAGCGTGATGATATACTTGTCCACCCGGTGGAGGAAAAGTATGCATAATCGGTCGTGGAGAAGCCATGACAGCAGATCTTGGTATCTCAGCATTCTGTTGTGTGAAACCCATTGTCATTGCTCTTGGAACTTCAATTTCCAGAGATTTGTAACCCTCCGGTGGACGCATATCCATTGTGACTCTTGGAACTTCAGAAGCTGGAGGTATGTACCCCTCTGGAGTAAAGTTATAAGGCATGCCCCAAGGTCGGTTGGGTGGCATGGTATACTGAGGAATAGGAGTAGAAACAATCTCGGAAACCACAGTCATTGCGGTTCTTCTGGCGTTGGTTGATTCTGTGCAACTACCAGGGCTTCTACCATACTATTGAGCCTTTCAACAGTATCTTTGAGAGTATTAATCTCTTCTCTGAGTTCTCCATTCTCTTGTTCAAAGTCTTCCATTCTTTTCTTGCGACTTGAACGAGTGTTGTATGGATGAGACAGCTTGAATGCCTTTGTTCACCTCATTCTCCTCCTCTCTTTCTGGAGAAAGGAAAGTGACTATTAGATCCGCGACAATTCTCGTGTCAGTGTGTACGACTAAAGTGATGCATGATGTGTAATTAAGTTATTATTTTTCAAGGAAACACCATAATTACGTTATGAAACATCAAACTTTTATTAATTAAGCGAAAAACGCCGTTTTTTACACACTTTAAAAAAGGGAAATACAGAGAAACTGAGAGAAAGGACTCTAAAACTTTGACGAAGAGCCGACTTCACGTTCTAACATTTTCTTTTGTTTCTTGAGCTGAGCGTTCTCTGACGTGAGCTGATCGATGATCCAGGAAGCAGGAGGGATATGATGAGAAAGTGATGATTGTGTCACTTGTCGATCGAGTACTTCAAGTAACTCATCCTTCCTTATTAGGATGTTTTGAATCTCAACATTTTCTGTGTTGACGACTCGATACTTGTTCCTCCAAGCATTCCTTTCTTGGCATACCTTGTTTAATGCCGCTTGCAGTTTTTCAACATCGGTGGAGAAAAGGTAAATTGGTTCCCTTAGGGGAATAGGTTCTTGATGTTGATATGGCATCCTGAGCTTGAATGCTCTGACGCGTACCCATTGGAGGTAAGGATCCAGGGAGATGCAAAGATGTTTTCCTAACAACCTTTTCCCTTTTGTGTGAACAAGACGCCAGGCTTGGATAATTTCCTTCTTCAGCATGTTACCATGATCGTCGATGTTCTTGAAGAACAGACCTTCCAATTGAATACTACTTGGAATATTTTTCATGGGATAGCCGTATTGACGACGGGCTAAAGCTGGATTATAACTGATTCCTCCCTTAGTTCCAATAAGGGGTACGTTGGGATAATTTCCGCAACTGAAGATGATCTTGGTTTCGTCGTTGTCAGGACTACACCAATCAATGTCTGTATGAGCGAGAGACATGATTTCTGTGACCAGTAAAGGCCATCCCTCATGTTCCAGAAAGTGCTAGACTTTGGCAGGTGCGAGACACACCATTCGTATAGCAACGGTACACAGCATGTGATTAATCCTCCTCGCTGCAGGTTTCTTGAATGCACAGAGTGACAAGCATCCGCAAGCAAGGTTGGAACTGGATTTCCAATCAAGAAGATCTTAATTCACTCCTTGTTCACCATGGATATGCACAGGAATTTACAGATCATTCTATTTTTGTCAAAATCACAGATGATTCACTAAGAATCCTCCTTGTTTATGTTGATGATGTGATACTGGTTGGTAACTCCTTGGCAGAATTTCAGCTTATGAAAACCATTCTCCATCGAGCTTTCAAGATTAAAGATCTTGGCATACTTAAATACTTTTTAGGTTTGGAGGTGGCACATTCAAGAACAGGAATTTCACTTTGTCAAAGGAAGTATTGCACTGACCTCTTGTCTGACTCAGGATTCCTTGCCTCCAAACCTGCCAATACCCCATCTGACCCCAACATCAAACTATTCAACAACAACAGTCCCCCATATCCAGATATACCATCCTATAGGAGATTAATTGGTAGACTCATTTACTTGAACACTACCAGACCTGATATCACTTTTATTACACAACAACTTAGTCAGTTCCTCTCAAAGCAAACTATGACTCATTACAATGCAGCCTGTAGAGTTTTGAGATATTTGAAATCCTATCCAGGTCGTAGTTTATTCTTTCCCAGGAATTCCAGCTTACATTTAACTGGTTTCTCTAATGTAGATTGGGATGGTTGTGTGGATACTCGAAGATCAATGTCAGTTTCTTGCTTTTACATTGGCTCTTCTCTCACCTCTTGGAGAACCAAGAAGCAAACCACAGTTTCCCGTTCCTCCTCAGAAGCTGAGTATCAGGCTGTTGTTGCGGCAACATGTGAATTGCAATGGCTTGTTTACTTATTGAAGGATTTGAAGATTGATTGTCAAGAATACCTCTCCTATTTTGTGACAGTCAAAATGCCTTATATATTGCTGCCAATCCTGTTTTTCACGAGAGAACGAAACACCTTGACATTGACTGTCATATTGTTAGAGAAAAGGTTCAAAATGGTGTGATGAGACTGATCCCTGTTGCCTCTCATAAAAAGTTGGCTGACTTCTTCACCAAGTCATTGCTTCCAAAACCATTCTATGCACTTATTTCCAAGTTGAACTTGTTAAATATTTACCAAGGTTCAGCTTGCGGGGGGGTAATAACTGATGTAACTGAAATTGAAGAAGTTAGTTAGAGTTAGTTACATTTGGACTGCTATATATAGTTAGCTACCTTGTATTCCAATCAATAATGAAAGTTTTACATTCATTCTCTTTTCTCTTTTCTTTTTTCTATCTCTTTCTCAAGCTCTCAAACATGAGCTTCATACATTGCTAATACCACTACCAACCGTTCACATGTTTTCACCTACCTAATGCACCCAAAAAGAAAATATGATTTCATGGCTAATCAAGAAATAAAAAACGAGTGTTTTATCTAATGCGGAAGTTGAATATCGAGATATGACAACAACTTCAAAAAGAGCTTGTATGGTTTGGAAGTTTACTCCTAAAGATAAAACATGGAGACTTTTTCAGACTACATAACTCATATGCGACAATTAATATGCATTCAACATTGCATCCTATTCAATTTTTCATGAAGAGACCAAGCGTTTAGAGATAAAATGTCACTCTTTAATGGACAAAGTACTTTTAGAGAAATAGCTATATATTTTGTGAAGTCAAGACTAAGTGTTCATTGGTAGATATGTTGATTAAGTCTATTAAAGACGGTTTGATCACAAAGATCTCATGATGAAGATGATTCTATGGTGAGGATGAAGAGAGTGAGAGATAGATATTGAGTGATGCAAGATCTTCTTGCTATCATGAATTCATGTATTATTATCATCATGCCTTAGTTTGTACAACCATGTGCTTATATATATGGTAGATGCTTCCACAATGTTAGTTACATTTTAAAGCTCATTTAACTAAATTTAGCTAGTGTAACTAACTTTACATACCATACCTAACTTTCATAACGTCTCAATACTAGAACTCTAATACACCCCCTTAAGATCAAAGAGGTTTGAAAGAGACGACTTTAAGTTTGTCACAAAAGGTTGAGAAGAGATTTGTAGGAAGCAGTTTTGTGAAGATGTCAGCAATTGAGCATGTGTCGATACATGTTAAATATGCAGACATTGGGATACAACCCGTTCATGAACAAAATGGATGTCCAACTCAATATGCTTTGTGCGTGCATGGAGAATAGGGTTATGTGACAAAATTATAGCACTGAGGTTGTCACATAACAATGTAGATTGAAGGCAGCTAACTTTTAGTTCATTGAGTAATGATTTGATGCACAACAACTCAGAGGTGGTATGAGCAAGTGACCCGTATTCTGCTTCAGTACTGGAGCATGCAACTAGAGACTGCTTTTTAGAGCTCAAAGCAACAAGGTTTGATCCAAGGTAGACACATGAACCAAGCGTGGAACACATATCATCTGGATCATTTGCCCAATCATAGTCACTATAAACTCTAGGGAGAATTTCTATTGAGGATTGGCCAGTGTTAAGATGAGTCCATGAGTAGTTGTCATACCCCAAAATTTTCCCACCATATTTTCATGCAAGACTCATTCAAGTATCAAAGGCTCAAGGTTGGACTAAGTGCACACTCTCCTAACCAAAGGCCTTCAAATTAGGGTTTTGGATCTCTTAAGGAAGATGATTGAATCAAGGTCTCAAGTAGAATTCATATGACCTCTTATGATTCAAATTAACCCCATGACAAGTTTCAAGCCTCAGTTCCCAAGAATGCTCAGTCAAAAGCTCAGAAAGTCAACAGTCGACTAGTTTGACCTAAAAGTCCATTGTGGTCAAAATACAGTTAAAATTCCTGATTTTTGGTCAACATCCTTATTTTGAAGTAGAATTCATCATTTTATCAAGGGTGGATCATGATTCATCAAGGAAAGTTCGTAAATCAACAAAACTCAAAGTTTCTAAATTAGGGTTTTTAACCTAAAAGTCAACTAAACTTTGACCAGCCATAACTTTCACATGGAACATAAGAAATATCCCAACCAAATCCTAATTTGAAGGAAATTGAATTCTCTACAACTTTGTCTCTCTAAGGCCAATGCCAAAATTGCTTCATTTAAGAGATATGATCCAAAAGATTATAGGTCCTTTCTGAAAGTCAACCAAAAGCAGTTTTTTGTCAAAGCCTATATCATCAAGATAAAATCTCCAAATTCAAAAAAGGTCCCAAAGGAGATTGTAGAGGACATCTTGGTCTTTCCAAAAGGTCGTAGAACACTTTTGTGGTGTCGTTTTTTTTACCGCCCCGTTTCACTTGGGAGGACGGCACGCTAGACCCTTCACGCGAAATTTGGAAGGAGAATGCGCCCGTGGCGGGATGAATTTT
This sequence comes from Vicia villosa, assembly GCF_029867415.1. Taxonomy (NCBI): domain Eukaryota; kingdom Viridiplantae; phylum Streptophyta; class Magnoliopsida; order Fabales; family Fabaceae; genus Vicia; species Vicia villosa. The sequence continues at coordinate 217,345 of NW_026706096.1, forward strand.
GTTTCAGTTCTTCCTACGATATCACACGAACTTTTTAATTATCCTAACGAGTAGGGGAGGGGAAAAAGATCTCAAATAAACCCTAGGAGTTTACTAAGTGTGGGGATTCACCTAGACTAGAAATTCTGGAGTCCGGGGGTTCGGTTATACATAGGGAAGAGTTTAAGCATCCTACATATCCGTAGTACTCTACGGGAACCTTCTATGTGTCATTGTGATTGTGTTTACTGCTAATGATTGGGAAAGTTTCTCCTTTGTGTTAGGAGAAAGAATTGAAATTGATTTGAAAAGACAGACAGACAAACTGACTATTTTTGGTATTTTATTAGCTCGCTGAGATTCCTTGTGAACCTCATGCCTACATATCCCTAATGGAAGTCAGAGCTTAATGTAGTTTGGGGAATTAATTTAGGGATTTTAAATGATTTTTGGTGCCTTGCTTGGAGCTCAAGGTTGAAGCTTTGAATTAAATCTCTGTTTACAGTAAAGAGACATGAAGTCATCTTTATAGAGAGGTATTTCTACTATTCCACCACAAACATTTTAAAGTGACAGAATAACTGAATTCATTTCATTCAAGAGGCGGACCTTACTTGTTTATGTGCAAGTATACCAGTCAACTGCGTCTTGAATGAAAGAAAGGTGCTCAACCAAATTAGGGAAAGTTACCACATGCCTGGGTTCTACTGCTAGAGCATGCCTTTCAAAATCCTAAATGGGAGACTTAATAAAAATGAAATTTAATGTTTGTTTGTTTGAATGTGGTGAGATAGGAGAAAGATCTCTCTATAGAGATAAGCTATATCTATCTACTGTATAAAAATTTGATTTTATCTGGCTTGTATGAGGCCCAAGCTTGAGGCTTTTGATTATTTTTATTGACTCTGGGAGATAACTCCACTGGGGATTAATTACAGGGAATTTGTGTTCTGTACAAAGCCCAGAATTGAGGCTGACTCTAGTTGGAGAGTATTTATTTGGTGGATTTTATTTGGTGTTCTGTACAAAGCCCATAATTGAGGCTGACTCAAGTTGGAGAGTATTTATTTAGTGGATTTTATTTGGTGTTCTGTACAAAGCCCAGAACTGTGGCTGACTCTACTTAGGGAGACTCTATTTTGTGCCTTGTATGAAGCCCAAGGTTGTGGCTAAATGTTAAGGAAACTGAGTTTTTGAAGACTATGGATGACTCTATTTTGTGCCTTGTACAAAGCCCAAGGTTGTGGCTGACTTTTAACTGGGGAAGTCATTAATTTGTGCCTTGTATGAAGCCCAAGGTTGTGGCTATTCTGGCTAGGGAAAAACATTATTTTCTGCCTTGTACAAAGCCCAAGGTTGTGGCTGACTCTTAAAGAAACTGAGTATGGATGACTCTATGGGGGAAAAGAGCCTTGAGATTAGGAATCTTTGACACAGGAAATGTGGTTTATATGCCTTGTACAAAGCCCAAGGTTGTGGCTACTTAATGATGAAGGACTCACTGGGGGGAATTTTACTCTACTAGAGGATTTATCTATTAAAAGACTGATTTTTCTTTATGTTTTTGGAGGCTAACCCTTTCCAGGGGTTTTTGATTAGCTGGGGAAATTATCTTTTGAAAGAATGAGTTTTTCGTGGCTAACCCTTTCCAGGGGTTTTGACTCTTTTTATTAACTGAGATTGGAGGCTGACCCTTTCCAGGGGTTTTGGATGATGACAGAAAGATTAAATAATTGAGACTTCTTGTTTTAAAGCCCAAGATTAAGGCTGACACTGACTGAGGATAGACAAATATGGATCCTAGACTCTGCTAAGGAGATTAATAAAGATAAGGGTGACAGAGACTGTCCATGTCTCTCATTCCAAAAGGTGTACTCAACATGAGATTGAGACAAACTTGGCTTGTTTTAAAGTCTGGTTTAAAGTGAAAGAAACTCACCAGGATAGGCTAAAAGGTAACTAAAGACCTGTTCCTATATTTATAAGAAACCTGATGGGTCCTTGTATACAAGCTCAAGAGGAAGCTGGAAATGCTTTTAAGAAGCCTGTGGGTCCTTGTTCAAAGCCCAAGAGGAGGCTAATCGAGGGTCATCGAGGGTCCTTGTCATAGCACAAGAGAAAGCTATGTGGTTTTGAACTTATTTTGGCTCTAAGCAAATGGGTAAGAGGTTTCACCGGAAATAATTCCTCTTTGGGTGGATGTGTCCTAGTTTTTTGTTCTAAGGCTTTTTTCAAGATGTTTCACCGGGAATAATTCATCTTGAGGGTTTGAACTAAAGATCTCTAATTAGGAAAGAGCCTTCACCGGGAAGACATTCTCAATCCTAGGCCATATTCCTATAATATATATATATATATATATATATATATATATATATATATATGTATATATATATATATATATATATATAGTTTAACTGTCCTAAGGTTTATACTCAGACGTAGTTCTAAACAATATATAAACAGTTTATATTTGACAGTAATTTAAATAAAGACTGTAAATTGAAAGCTATAAAGCCTAACCTGGATGGAGTGGAGGCCTTTGAAGAAGTATGTACAAAGCCTTACCAGCAATTTATTGATGACAGTTGAATATTTGTAATAAACAGTTAAAGGTTTTTGAAAACAGAAGAAGTGAAGATGGACAAAGGTCCATAGGTATCTGAAGAGTTTCACCGGGAATAATGCCCTTCAAATACCAGAAGAATGTTTTGAAAACAGAAAGAAGATTTTGTAAAATACAGTTTTTGAGAACAAACTAAGAAAAGAAAAGGTGCTGGGACTTACACTCTATTAGAGGCCCATAGATTTATTTACTGTTTATGAAAAATAGTTGAAAATGAAATGAAATGGTACGGGGTTTTGTTGTCTGAAAACCTTGATCGTCTGTTTAATCGGAGATTTGAAAAACAGTTTTGAAAATTGACAAAAGTCAACCTAATTAAGGTAAAGACAAAATATATACCTAATTAAGACCTAAATGATTAGGGTTTTATCATAAAAATATTCACAAAAATGATTAGGTTTAAAATCAAATGAAAATATATATTTAAAAGTATTTATAAATACTTAAAAATATACCATTTTAAACCTAATAAAAATACATGAAATAAATAATATTTTTGTGACTTTTTTGATTATTCATAAAATAGACATATTAAATGATAAGTGTGTGATAAATGAAGAAAAAATAATTTAATTTGATAGGTGAAATAGTTATGTGAAGTTGTAAATAAAATGGAAGAAAAATAGTAGTAAAAAATATGGTTTGGCCTCACCAAGGGTTGAACTCACGCCCTCTTGGTTATTCAACAAAACAATTACCAACTGAGCCACACGCGTGGACTGATTATCAGAGGTGCCCATGTGATTATATGTGAAAGCAAAGCATAAAAATGATTTGAAAAAAAATAAAATGGACAAAAGGTCTGAGGGGGGGATCGAACCCCAGACCTAAGGCATGGCAAGAGTTTGGACGCGCGCTGTAACCATTGGGACACTACGATGAATTTGTAGGTTAAACACAAACCATTCAAAATATAATAAACTAAAACCTAGGAAATTTGAAAAATGGCGCCACCATCTTCATCTTCAACCTCAAGCTTTTGAATTTCTGGAAATCGTATCTATCTCAATTCTCAACCAAATCCAAACATGTAAAGATGGATTTTGCTCGTTTTTGGACGAGGATCATGATAGTATCCTTTAATTTCATTTATTCTGAGTGTAACTTAAAATTCGCAAGCATGAACACTAAGAACCCTATAACTGAAATTAAACATGAAATACTCTATATGCATGATTTGATGTAATTGATTGAGGGTTAATGATCTATGAAGGTGCAGAAACCAACTGGTAACTTCATTTTAGATTTATCATGCGTGAATTATAGAGTTTGAAACTTTTGAAACTTACCTTAAAAATGGAGATCTGGCTCTGATCAAAGTGTGTTGCAGGGTTGTTGCAACGATCCAGATAGCTTCGGTGATCCTCCTGGAAGGTTTTGAGATGCTTAACTTGAATTGAAAGTGCCCAGAACCTCTTGTTCGACCCCAACTGCAACAGCTCCAAATGAGAGGTGAAGATGATGATTCTCCACGTACAGAAGTGTTTCAGAGGTTTGGATCACCTCTAAATGCCTCCCCTAATGTGTTTGAATACTTAATTCCAAAGGAAGAGCTTTGGTTTGAAGAATCCGAGTCTTCTTGCCAAAGAACCTTTGAAAAACTTAAGTATGAAGAAAGAAGAGAGAAAGCAAGAATTCCGTTGCTTTGATGTGTTTAATTACTGAGGTATGCTCTCTTATTTATAGGCAAATGATGCAGAGCAATTGGAGATAGTAAGCTTGCTTAGTGAAGTGAGTTTGGTTTCCTTGGCTATGAAGAAATGTGAGTAAGATCCATATGCAATGATGAGTTATTTGATACCACTCCCTAGCCATCGGTTTTGCTTGATCTTAGGGGACAAATTTGCTGCAGAAACGAGCTCCAATTGGTTGGGAGAAGATTCCTTTGATGAATCACCACTTGGCCATAAATTCTCAAAATGCAATCATTACATAATCACATGTTTTGGTTTTGGAATATTCCCTTCAAAAATTTGTGCAATAATGCAAATGATTCTCTCCTATCCTTGCAATGTTTCTGAAGTTTAGAGGCATCATTTAGTGTAAGCATTTCTACAAAATTGCAAATTTCACACTTAGGCATGACCTATAATTTCACTTCAAATGCCTAACTTTGATCAATCATATCTCTTAGCTCAAAATGAATTTGGAGAAGGTTGAGCACAATTTGGAAAGTCCTTAACATGTACTTCAATTTATTATTTTGGTGTTTGCCCAAAATATTTAGGGAAATTAGTGAAAAAGTCCCATAAAGTTTGAAGAGAACTAGGGTTTTCTTGCAAGTTTTGTGAAGGCAGTCACTTTGAAGCTCCATATCTCTTCAATGGTTGATTTTTAGCCAAAAAATTATATGTGACAAAGTTGTTCATTGGATCAAAATCTACAACTTTCATGTTGGAAGTTTTTTTCAGTTTGTAGGTGAAATTTTGAGATATTCCCTTCCAAAGTTTAGTAAAAACCACTAGAAAACACTTAGAAAATTTTCTTAGTATGAAAAGTCAAACTTTGACTTTTTGATTCTTGATTGATTTTCTTGATTTTTCTTGATCAAATGACTTCAAATATCATATATTGATGATTTAAAACTTCAAAAGTCATGGTTGACCAAAATTTCCAAAAAGTCAAAGGTGATCTTGTATAGTTGACTTTTTCAGGTGAATCGCGTTTCGGGAGATTTCAAGTGAATTAAGCTATCCTCATCAAATGAATGATATGAATGGATCATATTGAGTTGTTGGAGGATATTGAGCTATGCTTTGAGTTGTGGTACCATGTCCTGATTAAAAGTCAACTATCTTGGTGAATTAGGTCAAAAACCCTAATTGTCGACCAGATGAAATTGTTGGCTGTAGATCTTGAATTGAAGTGTAATGCCTTATGGATATTGTCATATGAGCTATTTGAAGATGACTGATGCCTTTGAATGATGCCCTGGAGTTTTCTAGGGTTTCCCAAATGTGATCCCTGATTTTAGTCCTTGATGGGGCTCAAAACCCTAGACTGGTGAAGTAAGCAAACTTGGGTTCAGGTGATGGGTGTCTTAATCAATCATAGGTGAATAGAATGAAGTTTTTGAATCCTATGTTTGTGTTGGAGACCCTCCCTTTTATTGACCGATCCTTTGCCTGAGCTCTTTTGTTTCTGAACACCCTCGATTAAGCATTAGATGAACAAGTGACTGTTCTTGAGCAACTGCTTTGATTCTGATGAAAAGCCTGAAAGTATAACATCTCGGGGGGGTCAAAAATTAGGGTATGACAACTTTCATATCTTAAAAATTGAGGGAGGTACGCCTTGTCAAATTTGGTCGATTTTGGGTGAAATATGTGAAGCAAATAAAGGTCAAATTGGATTTTTTTTGTAAACAAGCCCAATCTTTTATGATCCAATCTTGCTCCCCAAGTCATCAAAGATATCCATATCCAAAGCCACGAATTATTGATTAATATTTGATTTTTTATTAAATTTAATTCATTGGAAATACAATATAAATCAAATAATTGGGAAAATATTCAAAGATTTGATCTGAGAGAGAGTTTCAATCAGAATCAATAATCAAAATACACATTATTTGATACCAAATTCATGAACAAGGAGATTGGTGGAAAAAGATTGAAAATTGGCCATAATTAGAAAGATTGAAAATCAATTTCCAATCAAATCCAAAATCCATGATTCAAAGAGATTCAACACAATTTTCTTAACCTAATAGGATCTCCTATATATGTACAAGAATTCCAGACCTAAAGGACACGAAAATTCTGCCTCCAAGAACCCTATTCAAGTCCATAAAGTTCCAGAAATTTTTAAAACCGTTTTTTGTGATTGCAACTTGATTCAAAGCATTTAAAGGATTCAAACACGTTCCTTAAAGATTCCTGAAGCTATTTGGATCATTACCAGGTCTTCAAGCACTCAGAATCATCCATAATTGCTCACGGTTTGCGTCTTTTTTTTAAGTTCGATTGCCATTATTCACGCATCATTAACATGATTTGGTTACATATTTGTGTTTGTGTTAATGTATATAACGTTTCTGGGTTGTTTGATTGAAGTTTCCGTGCGAGGATCGAGTTCCACCATTGTTAGGGTTTTGAGGTCCAAATTAGGGTTTTGCGTTTGAGGCGAAAGTATACCAAACCATGGCCACTACCATGCTCAGGGATCAAAATGAGTTGATCTATAATTTTACCTGGAATTTCTGTTGCGTATTCTGGTGTTTATGTTTGGCAGGTGCTATGGCGACGGAAGAACATCCGTAGGTAAAAGATAAAGGGGCTAAGGCGACGGATCGAGGAAGAAGACGGAGACGTGTCGCTCCCTCATTGGTCTGTTTGCGTGCGTGTCAGGTTTTTAAAACCTTTGTATCCAGCGTGCCTTCGTCCATGTACTTACGGTGCACCCTCAGATTCCAGCCTTCAGATCATTTTGTTTCCGGATCCAGCGTCCATCGCCCTGGTTTACTTTTTTTATTTATTTTGTTTTATTTAATTTGCTTTTCTTTTTTCTTTCTTTCTTTTGTTTTATTTTAAAAAACCTTTTCTTTTAATTTCTAAAATAAAAACTAAAACCCTTTTTTATAAAAACAACAAAACCTTTTTTATTTATTTATGATAAATTCAAATCTTTTTTGTTTTTAATTAATTAGATTAGTTAATTTATTTAAATTAAGATAAATATTGAGATAATTAATTTTAATTAAGAATTTGATTTTAGGATAATTAAACAATTAGGGTTAATGTTTAATTTAATCAGGATTGTTTTCTACTGATTTAAATAATTAATTAATAACTGCAATTAGGCTAAATTTTTTTAGGTTAAATAATTAGGGTTAACTTTCGATTTAACTAGGATTAGGGTTTCACTTAAGTTTTAACCGATAATTAATTTTTTTATAGATTTTTACCTGTTTGGTTTCTTAATCAGCCTTTTTAAGGTTTGCCCCTTTGATTTAAAAAAACCTTTTTATTTTACCTTTCGCATTGCCTTATTGATTTATTTCTATTAACTGTGTTTAACTTGTCCCCGTTTGGGGTTTGTTTTTCTTTACCTCGTCTATTTTTCATCGTTTGCCTAATTAATTATGTTATTGTAACTGCCCCAAAGTCATGTAATAGTTTAGGGTTTTCTTTTTCTGCCTTTTAATTTCTGCCTTTTCTTTTCTGCATTCACGGGTTTTGGTATTGTAATCCCCCCTTCCCAAAGCCTTGTAATAGCGTAGGGTTTATTTTCTGGCTTTTATTTCCTGCATTATATAACTGTTAGAAATTGAATAGGATTGTATGGCAAGACTAAAAATAACATAGAATAACGCTAATTTTCAGGATTTAAGTAAATCAATCACTCTTGTTTCACACACTCACCTTTAGGGTAATTCCTCTTATGTTGCCTTCGAATAATAGTCAAGTCCCTCGGATGTAGGGATACCTTAGCCTGCTGCCTACGAATAAAATCATCATAAAAAGATCTTGTCCCTCGATGTTGCCTCGATAAATGATGATCGTCCTTTCGAATGCTAAGGTATCCTTACTGGTTGCCTAAAAAATGACTATTATATCCTTTCCTGAGACTACCTGCCCTCTTTATGGTAGGGACAGTCTTATGGCAAACGATAATCTTCGATGACCCTTTTCAAATCCAATGAAAGGACTACCTGCCCTCTTTATGGTATGGATAGCTCTTTCAAACAAAAGTCTTAAAGAACAGAAAAATTAAACTTAGGGTGGGTGCTCTTAAATGCTTGCTCTATTCAAATTCAAAAACTTTTCCCACTCTTTTTCAAATCAAGTCAAGAAGGCTACGCTTATTTTACAAGCTAAAGTCCTTATTCAAATTCTTTTTCTATTCACACACGACACTTTTCAAACAAACAAACAAAGTGAGCTAAGCAATTAAGAGCCCATGGATAACCATGGATACAAAGGGTGCTTACACCTTCCCTTTGTATAACCTACCATCCGAACTCAAAGTCTTTTAAAAGGTCTTTTTCTGTTCTTTTAGCCTTTTTAAATTGGATAAAATAAAAGTCGGTGGGGACTCTTGCTATCCGTAACATTTAAAATAAAACACCTTAAAGACCATGGAATTTCGTTGGCACTTGGTTTGGATTTTTATTTTTTTATTTTTTTATTTTTATTCAATTGAAATCAAAGAAAAAATCAAATCAAATCAAATTAATGCATGATTTGATTTTTCCAATCACAAGATCATTCTTGGGGATCAAGCAAATCAAATATATAGATTGGAAAGAGATTAAACCAAATATAGTATGATTTTGTGCAAAAATCAATCAAATTGTTTTCTCAATTTTTTCTCCAATCAAAGATTTGATTTTTCTCCAAACTTTCAACCCTAGTTAGTCCATTATATATATTCCATACCATACACAAGGCAAGGGAACGAAATTAGGAGAAGATGGGAGCAAAGAACTAGGGTTTCAAAGAGTGCAAGAATTCAAAGGAAGATGCAATTCGAGACTTGGTGTTCTAGCCTTGGTCACAGCCAAAATGGCCAAACACCATTGTTAGGGCAAGAGCAAATGCCTTCGTCGGGTTCATGGTTATGAGAATTTCTTGACCAAACGAAGGTCATATTCATGATCAGGGGGTACAACTAATGACCAAAAGTTATCTCCACAGATGAAATCTTTCAAAGGCCTTTCCTGTTCTTTTTTCCTTTCCTAATTGGATAAAATAAAATTCGGTGGCGACTCTTGCTATCCGCAACATTTTTAAAATTCAGCTCTCCCACCGTATTACAGTAGTCGTGCCACTCAAATAGTGCATCATGCGCTTCACAACACTCTAGTGTGATTCTAACAGATCCTCCATGAATTGACACACCTTGGTTACACAAAAGGCAATATCGCGTCTTGTAAAAGTTACATATTGTAGAACTCCAACCATCTGAGAGTTTGTCTTCACCATGCTTGCTTAGTTTACATGAGCTAAACATAGGTGTATTTACTCCATTTTCTTCATTGATGTTTACTTTGGTTAAGAGATCTTTGGTATATTTGGTGCGAGTTAGCACCATCGAGCCATTAGCTTGATAGTGAACTTCAATTCCTATAAAGTATTAAGGAATACCAAGCCTTTTAAGGGAAAACTTGTCATTCAGTCTGGAGACTAGATTGTGTAAAATAGTAGGTGATGAACCTCTTATGAGTATATCATCAATATATATTAGGGCATAGAATGTAACATGATTATGATTGTAGATGAACAATGAGTGATCACATTTGCTTGAAGTGAAACCACAATGAAGTAATGTTTGATGGAGTTTCTCATACTAAGCTCGTGGCGCCTGTTTCAGGCCATGGATAGCTTTTCTAAATTGGCACACCATGGTAGGGTCTGAGGTGCAGAAATCTGGAGGTTGTTACATGTAAATTTCTTCTTCTAAGTATCCATTAGGGAATGCATTGTTGATGTGAACCTGTTGAACTTCCCATTTATGAGTGAGAGCCAAGGTCAAGATGATTCAAATTGTTGTTGGTTTGACTACAGGATAGAAAGTTTCATGGAAGTCAAATCCATGTTGTTGATGAAAGCCCTTAGCCACAAGTCTAGATTTATATTTTTTTATTCTTCCATCTGATTTTTCATTAACCTTGAACACCCATTTGCACCCTATTATTTTTCTGTGGGGTGGTAAAGTTGTGAGACACCGTGTTCCATTTCTGATTAAAGAATCATATTCAACTTTCATGGTATTGAACCATCCAGGTTGAGCCAATGCTTGTTTGGTAGTGAGGGTTCACTATGCACTAGAAACACCTTCACTTAAATTTTCTTGTTTTGGCTCTAGCGAGCATTGGATGATTGTTGGTGACTAGAGGAGCATGGTTTAGTTGAGTGTGAAATGAGAGTAAGATTAAGTTTGTAGTGTTGGACAATTGTGTCTAATCACATGAGAATGTTGATATGGATTGAGGTTCCTTAGGCCTTAAGTTACCTAGATACTCAAAGAAGGTAGCATATGGTTCCTTAGGACTTAAGTTATCAACTGACTCAGACGGCATCATAGGTGACGATGATATATTGTGAGGAATATATATGACCTGATCAATTTGAAATGTGTCAGGTACTACAGTTGAATCACTTGTGTGTTCTAGTGTTTTATTTGCATGGTGTCAGGTACAGAAGTTGATACCTTTGTATGTTTATTAGGTAATAACTGTGATGAGGCATGATGTTGTTCAGATGAAGTATGATTGTCAGGTGGTGCTTTGTGTTCAGTGTGGTTAGTAAGGATAGACTCACTTGAAGTTTGACCCTACTAATTACCACTGATGGGTTGAGGGTTAAATATCTGCAATATAGGGGTAGTATGAATTGAATTGTGGTCTTGTTGTACAGGTTTGGATTGCCAAGGAAATTCTAGTTCATTGAATACCACATCCTTTGAAATGTAAACTCTGCCATCATAGTTGCGACATTTGTGGCCCTTGTGTGTTGGTGAAACTCCCAAGTATATGCATTTAGAACTCCTGAACTGCGGCTTGTGGTGATTGCATGGACTGAGATGAGGGAAGGATACACAACCAAACACTTTGATAGAAGCATAATTTGGTTGTTTGTGAAGTAGTGCTTGATAAGGTGATATGTAGTTTGTTAGAGCATTGGTAGGAAGTCTATTGATCAAATAGACTGCAGTGGTGAAGCTATGGTCCCATGGGCATTGATGCATATGCAATGATAGTGGGTCCCATCTCGATAATTTGTCTGTGCTTTCTCTCTACAACTCCATTCTAATTAGAAGTGTGTGGACAGGTGAATCTATGCACAATACCTTGCTCATTAAGTAACTTAGTGAAAAACCTGAAGTCTCCTCCAAAATCTAATTGAATTGCCTTGATTTTGGTGCAGAATTGAGTTGATACATAACCTTGAAATAGCTTGAATGCATTGAGAGCATCACTCTTGTTCTTGAGCATATATTTCCAAGTATACGTGAAAAGTGAATCTACAAAAGCAATGTAGTATGAGTATCCATTATGGGATGGTGCAGGAGATGGCCCCCACAGACTAGTATTTACAAGTTCAAACAAAGCAGTGTACCTAGTAGTAGACAATGGTGCAAATAATCTACGTGATTTTCCAAGGCAACAAGATTGACAAAAACTTTGTGACTCTTTATTGTCGAAGGAGATATTACATAATTCAAGAATTATGTGCATAACTCTCACTTTGGATCCTCTCCTTCATTTTTCTCTCCTTCTCTCCACATCCTCTCTATCTCTCTCTTAATTTCATTTTCTCTCTTGATTATATATTTTTTTTAATGATGAGTGAGAGAGATAGAGAGAATGGAGAGAAAGGAGAAAAAAATTAAGGAGGGGATCCAAGTCCGTATAGCTCTAGAATTTGTATGACCTAGCCTAGTGTGCTAAATTGTCATTTTATTTGCAGAAAGTAAAGTAGTATTAGCACTATGTGATATCTGATCTGATTCAGTTTTATGAAGAACAGTTGAAGGTAAAGTATTTGACTTGTGACACAAGTTAAGTCTTGAAGGTTCAAATAGCAAGTTGTTGAAGCAATATAGACTACTTGTATTAAGAAACCTTTCAAGAAGTACCTGATTAGATGCCTGAGATTTAATAAAACTTTAATTAGCAAATTTAGAAACTGGTATGAGGTTTCTTGTTATGTTGGGCACATGTAGCAAATTAGTTAATTTGACTAAAGTGTTTTGTATGACCAATAATTTTAACGGCTAGTCTATGTCCATTTTCTAACACTACTTTGTTTGAACATATTCTTAAGACCCTCAACTTAACAGACAATTTGAGAATATGTTACTATTGAGTGAGAGCGATAAGAATTTGTTACTTAAGCATATGCTACTGTTGAGAATACATTACTTAATTAATACAGAACTTATTGGCATTGATATTATATTCATTGTGTTGATATTGTGCTGATTATGTTGCCTTATTATCGTTTCCAGCTCACACCATATGAATAGATATTACGTGTGGTTTCATTTGACACACATGCATTTCTTACATCTAAATTAATAGAATCCTAAATCAATGGAATCCCAAATTGTCTGCTGCATATTTATGATGCCATGTTTTACTTTCTTCTTTTTTCCAATTCCAATGCTGTAGTACATTCCATATATAGAAAATGTCTAGGTGCAACAATTTTTTTATTCCACAAGTTCCTCTTTTGTCAAATCTAATCTATTATTTAACATAAAGAAAAACAAATTATTATATATTACAAGCACATTCTATGGCAAATGAAAGAGGTTTTGCACGGGAGAACATTCCTTTTTTACTAATCTTTTCTGTCACGAAGTGCATATTGCTACACCTACAATAGAAGGAATGCAAATGTAAATGCTTTGATATTGAAAAAGGACTGTCCTCCATTCAAGACAACGGTTGAACTACGTAAATTTTTTTGGAACGAAATTGGGAGTTTTTTAAGTCATTCTTGAGTAGAATAAAAGCTCAAATAACGAAACACCCAAATATAGTCATGTCCTCTTGAATTATTAGGCAATCCTGTCACAAAACCCATTCAGATACTATCCCACTTTCATTCCGGAACTTCTAACGGTTGCATCAATCCTGCAGGTTTCTGATGTTTAACTTTCGATTTCTGACAAGTCAAACACGCATAGACAAACTGCGCTATATCTCGTTTCGTTTCAGGCCACCAAAACAACTTCTTCAAATCTTGATACATTTTAGTAGCTCCCGGATGAATACTTAAACTGCTTCTGTGACTCTCTTCAAGAATCATCTTCTTCATCTCTATATCATCGGGAATGCAAATTCGATCGCGGGATCTCAACACACCTTGTGCATCCAACTTGAAATCACTATTCTCAGACTGATCGATTCCAACCATCGAATCTACAAACTTCACATCGAGCTTCTGAGCTTCTCTAATGCTGTCCAGAACTTCATTATTAATCTTTAGCATACCCAACATTACACTTTGCGGTGTCACTTCACACACCAAACTTATATCTCGGAACTGTTCAATCAACTCCAACTCTTTAACCATCATTGCAGACATATGCAAAGTCTTCCGGCATAATGTGTCCGCTACAACATTAGCCTTACCCAAATTGTAATTCAAACCGAAATCATAATCTTTTAACAACTCTAACCATCTTCGTTGTCTCATATTCAATTCCTTCTAATCGAATAGATACTTCAAACTTTTATGGTCGCTAAATACTTCGAATCTAGAGCCATAAAGATAATGCCTCTAAATCTTTAACACAAATACAACTGCAGCAAGTTCTAAATCATGCGTAGGATAATTCTTCTCATGAATTCTCAATTTTCTTGACGCACAGGCAACAACTTAATCATTCTGCACAAGTACGCCTCCTAAACTCATCTTGGAAGCATCACAATACACGACAAATGATTCTCCAGGATTAGGTAACGTCAACACCGGAGCCATCGTCAACCTCTTCTTCAATTCGGTAAAACTTTCTTCGCATTGAACATCCCACGCAAAAGCTTTGCCCTTACAAGTTAACTTAGTCAACGAAAGTGCCAATTTAGAAAATCCTTCAATAAACCTTATATTGTAACCGGCTAATCCCAAAAAGATTCTAATCTCGGTAGCCGACTTTGGAGTCTTCCATTGCAACACATCATCTACTTTAGACGGATCTACAGCAATCCCTTTACCTGAAATGACATGCCCAAGAAAGCTTACTTCTTTTAACCAAAATTCACATTTAGATATCTTCGCATACAATTTCCTCTCTTTCAGCACCTGCAACACTATCTTTAAATGCTCTACATGTTCTTCTTCCGACTTAGAATAAATCAGAATATCATCAATAAATACTACTACAAACCGATCTAAATAAGTATGGAAGATACAGTTCATATACTCCATAAATACTCTCGGCGCATTGGTAACACCGAAAAGCATCACTGAATATTCATAATGCCCATACCATGTCCTGAACGCTGTCTTCTAAATATCTTCATCTTTCACTTTAATATGATGATAACCGAACCTCAAATCAATCTTACTAAATACACGAGAACCCACTAACTGATCCATCAAGTCATCTAATCTCGGAAGTGGATACTTGTTCTTGATAGTCACTTTATTGAGCTGTCTATAATCAACACATAACCTCATACTTCCATCTTTCTTCTTCACTAATAGCACTGGTGCTCCCCACGGTGATACACTTGGTCTCACAAACTTCTTCTCAAGTAGGTCCTCCAATTGCTTATTTAACTCTGTCAATTCAGACGTTGACATCCTGTACGGTGCCATAGAAATAGGTCTGGTACCAGGTACAAGATCAATCGTAAACTCAACTTCTATTTCAGGTGGTACATCAGGAATTTCATCAGGGAAAACTTTAGGAAAGTCTCGTACTACTTGAAATTCTTCAATCACCATTTGATTCTCCACTGATAATGTAGCCATTAACGAGAACATCTGAGTTTCCTTTTCTTGCATCAGTTGTCGTAACTGTTTACCTGACAACAAACTCGCTTCTTCTTCTGGGGTAGAAAATCTCACCAACTTGTCATAAAAATTAATATGAACATGGTTATGCTCTAACAAGTTGATACCTAAAATCACGTCTAATCCCCTTAAAGGAAAATAAACCAGATCAACAACAAAGTCTCTGTCGAAGATCGACAAAGGACACTTTAAACATGTAAGATAATTAGTCACCGACCCCTTAGCTAGAAGATCGACTACCATCTCACTGTTCATAGCAGACAACACAAGTTTCAATCGTTCAACAGAGTCAACAGCAATAAAACAACGTGTAGCACCAGTGTCAATAATAGTAATTAAAGGCGTACTGTAACACCCCAGATTTTCCATTATTTAATTTAATTAGAGTTTAAATTATTTAATTGGAATTAATTGAAATTTTGGAATCTGATGATTTAATTGAGAAAATTATGGGAATAAGGTAATTGGGCCAGTGTGACAATTAGTAAAGAGGAGGTTTTAATTAGTGGGCCTTTTACTGGGTTATGTTATTTTCATAAAATAAAGGAAATTGGAAGATAAAGGGAATAGAGAAGCCAAAAGAGAAGAAGAGGAGATTTGAAGAACACGTGAAAGAGCTGAAGCAGGAGAAGAGGAATAATCAAATTCTTGGCTAAGCAAAGGGGTGACTAATTCCGATTACCATATATTATCAGTTTATTGATAATAGAATTGATTAGGTGTATTGCTTTTCTCAATTGTATGTATTGTGGGTTTTGGGATTTTGGAACCTTTAGGATCAATTTGATGAATTTGACGCAATTAATTGATTATGAATGATATTTGATGTTGAATGGATCCAAAACTTGATAGAAATGTGTTAAAGTAATTGTTTTGGTGTTGTTTTAATGTTGCAAACGTTTTGGTACGTTTTGGGTTGAATTGGGGGAAGTGAAATGCTCTCAAAAAGGAGATTTTTATGTTGTAGGTACGTGATAACCGGTTACCTCAGGGTGGTAACCAATTACCTGGTGTTGACGTAGACGAGGAAGTCCTGTTCGTTGTGAAGTAACCGGTTACTTCATTGTGGTAACCGGTTACCTCTGTTGCATTTTTGAAAAATAAGTTGTAGTAACCGATTACTCCATTTGAGGTAACAGGCTACCTCTGTTACGAATAGAGAAAATTGTTACTCCGTCAGGCAGGGACCAGTTACTCCATTTGAGGTAACCGATTACTGCTGTTGTGTTTTTGAAAAATACTTGTTTTATTCGTAACTTTCAAATCGTGTATCCGTTTTAAGTGTCGTTTCGAGCATTGTAAAGATAATTAAATAATTTATGTGATTAAATGGTGAAATGGGTAGAGGCTCGATTTTATTTTTAAAATACCGATTTAATTATCTTGATGAAATTATATATTGTGTGCATGTATTGTGAATTGTAACAATGTAGTAATATGGTGATGATGTGATTATGTTGTTATTGTGTGGTTGCTGTAATGATGTATGATTAATTATTGAATGATGCCTAGACATGTACATATTGAGTTCGGTGTTGATAACAGTGAGTTATGTTGAGATGAAATTGTTCATCGTATCAGTGATGATGGTGAGTATGTTATATGGTTTTGCATGCATTCATAATCATTTTGGTGGCTGAATTTCGGTGATGTTTGGATCAGTGGATGACATAATTCCCATTGTGTAGAATTAGTGTTGGCAGGGCCGTATCTCAGTGATGTTTAGATCGGTCGGATGGGTTAATCCCATGATGAATTGATACCACATGCATAGTTTCAGTGCATTTGCATGTGTATTGTTATAACATGATTGGAAGAATTCCAGTGTTATTTCACGGTGATGTGATTGATTGCATTTTGTATTGTTGGTGAATATTTATGAAAATCTGAATACATTGCAGTTGGGTGAATAATATGCTTATGATGTTTTATTGTTTATAAACTTATAACATTCGTTAATTGTGAATATGTCTCACCCTTACTGTTGACCATTTTCTGATTGAGGAGTAGCGGCTTTGAGCTTCGGTGAGGATAGCTCGTAGGGCTATTTCGCTTAGTGTCAGCTGTGTCGGGTGTCATGCTCTGGTCTTGTAACACTGGGGGGGAACACTCATTTGTTTTGAGTTATTGAGTAAACACTTCTTTTACTAGTTGAATAATATTGTTTGAGTTATGGGGTGGTGACCTCTTGGAGTTGACGACTGATGTTTTTTTATTATTCAACTCTAGGAAACTATTTCCGCTGTGTTCAGAGCCGGCCCTGTGCAGGTGCAACAAGACCTATTGCACAGGGCCACCAAATCCTAAGGGCCTCTTAATTTTTCATTGGTTGTTGCTATTTATTTAGTATGTGGAAATTATACTGATTTAGAAGATTAGAAGACCAGCCTCATAATATACTATATACTCAGCATTGAATGTACTTTACGCTGCTACTAGTATTTAATAAGCATATGGGACTTTATATTTCTATTCTACTAGTATATATTTATATTTAACCATTAAAATAAAATTTTTGGAATATAATGAATCAAAGAATTCATAGTATTTATTTCCTACAAAATTTATTACTTAATTGAACAACAAATTTTATAGCATAGGATCCTATATTTTGGAAAATGTAATTATTTTCTTTTAATATTAATAGATAAAAAAATGTTATATAAAAACTCAATAAATAAATAAAAAACTATGATGAAAACCTAATAAATAAATAAATGAAAAATGATTAAAAATTAAAATAATTATAATTAAATTTATTTTCAATTAATATATAATTATATTTTTTATATATTGTTTTGAATTATTATATATATATATATATATATATATATATATATATATATATATATATATATATATATATATATATATATATATATATATATATATATATATATATATATATATATATATATAATTAAGGCCTATTTTTAAAATTATAACGGGGCCTCGGAGTTGATTGGGCCGGCCCTGGCTGTGTTAAACATGTTTGGTGATTAATGTTTAGTTTATTTTCTCCCGTGAAAAGCATGACATTGGTTTTATAATTCTTATTGGCGAGTTGTAGAATCCTTTTTACATGTTTACTCTGAAATTAATTTATTATTCCGCGGGGTTTAGAAGGGTGTTACAATAGTGGTATCAGAGCAGGTCGGTCCATCCGACCAAGTTGTCGAGTCAGTTGAGTTGTCCGACAGTTGAATATTGTCGGTGTATTATCCCTTGGTATGTGACATGTGAATGAATCACTGTCGGTACTTGTTTCTTTTGTTGCAGGAGTTGGTTTGAGCAAAGTGGGGGAGAAGCTTTGCTTCTCGGAGGTGGTTCAGTTGCAAGTTCGCAAAGGAGATTGTTGTCGTGATGAGTTGGAAATTGAACTTCGGCGAAGGGTTTCTTAGTAAACGTAGTCTATATTTGCTCAAGTTATAAGAAATTTGGGAGAAAAGAGATATGATAAGGGGCTGTTTGGAGTTTGACCGAGTTGAAGAGACTGAGTTTTGGAGTGGAATTTCTGTAAGCAAAATGCAGGAAAATTGCTGAATCGTTATGAAACTTTGAAAATTCATAACCGGAGTTCTGGACTTCCGATTTAAGCTCTGTTTAAAGCGTTAGAAAGCTAATGAAATTAACTTTATTATAAAAATGGTTGCAGCATCTGTAATAGATTTAATCATGACACGATGATATCGTATAGAGTGTCGCTGCATGACGTTGATGTTTGCATTTTCGGATAACGTTGGAAAATTCATATCTTGAGTTCCGAGTATCAGATTAATGTGTCGTTTCAGCCTACGAAGAGGTGAAATTATGTTCTACCTTATGGAAGAGTTATAAATACAATAGAGGTGATCCTATGGGGAGAGAGTCCGAAGTCGGTTATGGAAGCGGTAAGCTTGTTGAATAGGAATGGTTATTATAGCAGTTATTCGAAGCAAAGCTAAGTAGAACATGTTGTTGACGATTAAGTTGAGAGAATGAAATGTTTGGGATTAGGAATGATTGTTGTGCCGATGGCTTTTAAGGAGAAGTGAAGTAGTAGTGAAGGAGAAATAAGCCTTTAGAAAGAGTGAAGTCGTGATGGTGAAACCGAGGTAGCGGCATGCATAAAAGAAGGAAGTTGTTCGAGTTGTAAAATTCAGGTTGAATTATTGGACTATGACTATGTCATGAATTTGAGCATTAATTCGGAAAGGACGCTATTATGTAGTGACGACGATACATGTTTCATTATGGTTGTCGGCTATCTATTGAGAAATTGAGGACTTGGTCACCCTTAATCCCTTGTTGATAGTGTACAGAATCATATTGAATGGTATAGATGTGTCTTGCTACCTTGATGGTGAGTAAAGCGATGGATGTTGTATCTATGAGACTGTGTGTGGATTACCGACAGCTGAATAAAGTTACTATCAAGAATTGGTATCCATTGCCTAGGATTGGTGATTTGATGGATAAACTGGTTGGAGCATGTGTATTCAGCAAGATTGATCTGAGGTTTGGATATCATCAGATTCGCGTGAAGGCAGACGATATTCAAAAGACTGCATTCAGGACGAGGTATGGTCATTACGAGTATTCGGTAATGCTTTTTGGAGTGACTAATGCACCTGGTGTTTTCATGGAGTACATGAACCGAATATTTCATCCGTATCTTAAGAAGTTTGTGGTAGTGTTTATTAATGACAACCTAATCTATTCCAATAACGAGGAAGAGCATGCAGAACACCTTAGAATTATGTTGGAGTTGTTAAAGGAAAAGAAAATTTATGCTAAGTTATCGAGGTGTAAATTCTAGTTAGATGAAGTTAGTTTTCTTGGTCTTGTGGGTTATTATAGGAAATTTATAGAAGGATTCTCGAAGTTAGCGTTGCCGTTAACTTAGTTAACGAGAAAGGGTTAAGCATTCATATGGGATTTGAAATGTGAAGAAGGATTCCAAGAGTTAAAGAAGAGATTGACTAGTGCTCCTATCTTGATTTTGCCGAACCCAACAGAATCTTTCGTAGTGTATCGTGATGCTACACTGATGGGTTTAGGTGGTGTATGGATGCAAAATCAGTAGGTAGTAGCTTATGCTTCAAAACAACTCAAGATTCATGAAAGGAATTATTCGACTCATGATTTAGAGTTGACAGTTGTGGTCTTTGTGTTGAAATTATGGAGACATTATTTGTATGGTTCGAGATTCGAAGTATTTAACAATCACAAGAGTGTGAAGTATCTCTTTGATTAGAAAGAGCTTAATATGAGACAAAGAAGATGGTTGGAATTTCTTAAAGATTATGATTTTGGGCTGAATTACCATCCGGGTAAGGCGAACGTCGTTGCTGATGCATTGAGTAGGAAGTCCCTACATATGTCTATGTTAATGGTGCGGGAATTGAATTTGATTGAACAATCCAGAGACTTGATTTTGGTATGTGAAAGTAGTTCTAATAGTGTTAAATTGGGTATGCTGAAGCTGACAAGTAGTGTTCTTGATGAGATTAGAGCGGGTCAGAAGTCTGATACTGATTTAGTTGACCGATTGACTTTGATCAACCAAGGTAAAGGAGGTGATTCCCGAATTAAGGATAATGGTATAATGAAGTTTAGTGATGGAGTTTGTGTTCCTGTCATTGCTGATCTTAAGAAGAGTATTCTTGAAGAAGAACACCGTAGTGGACTGAGTATTCATCCTGGTGCTACCAAGATGTATCATGATTTGAAAAAGTTGTTCTGGTGGCCTGGAATGAAAAAGGAAATTGCTGAATTTGTTTATTCTTGTCTGACTTGCCAGAAGTCAAAGATTGAACATCAAAATCCGTATGGAGTTATGCAACCGTTGTTTATTCCGGAACGGAAGTGGGACGACGTATCTATGGATTTTGTTTCTGGTTTTCCGAGGACCGTTAAGAATTGTGAAGCTATTTGGGTTATTGTGGATAGATTGACGAAGTCTGCTCACTTTATACGATGAGAATGGATTATCCGAAGGAGAAGTTAGCTCAGTTGTATGTTGAGAAGATCGTTAGTCTACATGGCATTCCTTCAAGTATTGTGTCTGATAAAAGTTTTGGGAAGGTTCGAAGAAGGCTTTGGGTACTAAGTTGAGATTGAGTTCTGCTTATCATCCGCAGACTGATGGTTAGACTGAGGGGACAATTCAATGGTTTGAAGATTTGTTGTGTGCTTGTGTGTTAGAAAAAGGTGGTGCTTGGGATAGTTATTTACCTTTGATTGAGTTTACCTACTACAATAGTTATCATTCAAGCATTGGTATGGCTCTGTTTGAAGCTTTGTATGGAAGGAGGTGTAGGACGCCATTATGTTGGTATAAATCTGGTGAGAGTGTTGTGTGTCATACCCCAAAATTTGCCCATACTATTTCTCTTGTTCAAATTCAAATCAAGGTACAAAGCTCAAAGACACCCTCTCCTAAACAAGGCTCAGAGAATTAGGGTTTTGTTGTTCTAAGGGAAAATCAATGAACCAAAGGCTCCAAGGCATCCCGTATGGTTTATGATACCCCACACTACCTCCATGACCAATTTCAGGTCTCGATTCAAAAGATTGGTCACTCGACTGCTCAGAAAGTCAACAGTCGACTAATTTGACCTAAAAGTTAACTATGGTCAAAGTACAGTCAAAACTCCTGATTTTTTATCAACATCCTTATTTTGAAGTATCATTCACCATTTGATCAAGAATTGATCATGGTTCATCAAGGAAAGATCGGAAATCAACAGATTCAAAAGTTTCTAAATTAGGGTTTTCATAGGAGAAAGTCAACTGAACTTTGACCAGCCATAACTTTCACATGGAACATCAGAAATTTCCCATCCAAATCTCAATTTGAAGGAAATTGAATTCTCTACAAATTTGTCTCTCACATGCCAAGTCTAAAATGCTTCATTTTGGAGATATGGATCAAGGCATTATGGGTCCTTTTCAAAGGTCAACCAAAAGTCATCTTTTTCAAAAGAACATACAAGGAGCATGGAAAATTATTTTGACATGAGACCAAAAACACTGGTTAGAGGACTCTTTATGGTTTCTAAAAAGTCCTAGAACTCTTCCATACCTCATAAATTGAGGGAGATAGGCCTTGTCAAAGTTGGACCATTTTGAAGGAAAAAATGTGAAGAAAAAGGCCTCAAAATGGATTTCTTTGCAAAGAGGCCCATGATTTTATGATCCAATCTTGTTACCCAAGCATCCAAGGGTCCCACATCCCAAGCCACAAATTTTTGGTTGATATTTTATTTTTTATTGAATTTAATTCATTAAAAATACAATATAAATCATATAATTAAGGAAAATTGCAAAAGATTTGATTTATTCTTGTCTCCAATCAATTTCAATCATCCAATTACCTTATAATTGATTCAAGATTCGTGCAAAATCATATTGATAAGATTGGATTGAAATTATGCCAATTTTGGAAGTGTTAAGAACCATATTTCAATCAAATCTCCAATCTATGATTCAATAAGATCTAAACCAATTTTGATAACCTAATACCTTGCACTATAAATACAGAAGGTATTCATAAGGATTGAGAGAGGATTCTACAGCAAAAAGTCAGAACCGAGCTCTTGAAAAGTGAAGAAAATCCAAAATCGTTTTTGCATTTGTAGCTCGATTCAAAGAGATTTGAAGGATAAAGCATGTTCCTGGAGGTACATTGAAGCTGTTCCAATCATTCTCCAAGGTCAAGTCACTCAGAATCATCCACAATTAGTCACGGTTTGCACATACTTGAACTCGCCCTCGTTTCCAATGATTCATGATGCATTAACACATTTAAATCATATGATCTTGTTTGTTATGATGCATTGATCGTTTCTGGGCGGTTAATCCATCGTTTGCGTGTTTATATCATGAACTGCCATTATCGAATGCTAGGGTCAGAATAACCAGTTTCGAAAAATAATCTTTTACTTGGCCAAGGGGCAATAAGAATTAAAGGCACTTCTAACCGAGAAGGAGAAGGATCAACAAAGGGAGCAAGGTGTGCAAAGGTCATAAGACCCTAATGATGCTGCCTTCGATACACCAATATAACCTCGACCCTCCAAAGTTGCCTACAGAAAGGCTGAGGTATCCTCTTGTTGCCTATGAAAGGCTATTCTGATCCTTCCCTTTAGACTACCTGCCTCTCCATGGCATGGGACAGTCTTATGGCGAACGATAACTCGACGACCCTTCAACCTCCAAATGAAAGGCTTCCTGCCCTCTTATGGCATGGATAGATCCTTTCACCCTGAAAGGCTAAAAGAACTGATTTTCTACATTATTAAGGTAATTGCCCCTAATTGACTTGCTCTAGCTAAAAACATTTTCATATTCTTTCTCATAAACCTTCAAAATGGCTACGCTCATTTACGAGCTAAAGTCCGTATTCACTTATTTTACATTTCTGAACGAAAAAGAGCAAAGCAATTAAGAGCCCATGGAAAACCATGGATGTAAAGGGTGCTTTTTAAACCTTCCCTTTGCATGATTAACCCCCGAACCCTGTTTTCTTTAAAAAAGGTTTTTCCTGTTCTTTTAGCCTTTCATTAATTTGGATAAAATAAAAGTCGGTGGTGACTCTTGCTTACCGCGACATTTCGATAAAAAGTCAGTTCACCGTATTACATTGTGATTGGAACGGGGATTGTTCAACAGACTACAAAAAAGATTAAGATGATTCAGGAGAAGATGAAAGCTTCTCAAAGTCGTTAGAAGAGTTATCACGATAAGAGGAGAAAGGCACTTGAATTTCAAGTGGGAGATCATGTGTTTATAAGAGTTACTCCTATGACTGGTGTTGGTCGAGCTCTGAAGTTAAAGAAGTTGACGCCGTGTTTTATTGGTCAGTTTCAGATTATGGAAAAAGTAGGAGAGGTGGCCTATCATATTGCTTTACCACCGACGCTTGCGAATTTCCACGACGTGTTTCATGTGTCTCAGGTGAGGAGATACATTGCAGATCCTTCTCATGTAATCCAAGTAGACGCTGCGCAGGTGAGAGACAAATTGACGGTTGAGACATTTCCTATGAGGATTGAGGATCGAGAGTTGAAGCAATTGCAAGGTAAAGAGATAGAATTGGTCATGGTAACTTGGGGAGGGCCAACAAGTAGTAATATTACCTGGAGCTGGAGAGTCAGATGAAGGACTCTTATCCTGAACTCTTTGCTTAAGGTATGTTTTCGAGGACGAAAACTCTTTTAGTGAGGGAGTGTTGTAACACCCCATATTTTCTATTATTTAATTTAATTAGAGTTTAAATTATTTAATTGGAATTTGGGAATTTGGTGATTTAATTGAGAAAATTATGGGAATAAGGTAATTGGATCAGTGTGACAATTAGTAAAAGGGGGGTGTTAATTAGTGGGCCTTTTACTAAGTTATGCTATTGTCATAAAATAAAGGAAATTGGGAGAAAAAGGGAATAGAGAAGCCAAAATAGAAGAAGAGGAGATTTGAAGAACACATGAAAGAGTTGAAGCAGGAGAAGAGGAAGAATCAAATTCTTGGCTAAGGTAAGGGGTGACTAATTCCAATTACCATCTATTGTCGGTTTATGGATAGTATAATTGATTAGGTGTATTGCTTTTCTCAATTGTATGCATTGTGGATTTTGGGGTTTTGGAACCTTTAGGGTCAATTTGATGAATTTGACTCAATTGATTGATTATGAATGATATTTGATGTTGAATGGATCCAAAACTTGATAGAAATGTGTTAGAGTAATTGTTGGTGCTGTTTTAACGTTGCAAATGTTTTGGTACATTTTGGGTTGAATTGGGGGACGTGAAATGCTGTCAAAAAGGAGATTTTTATGTTGCAGGTACGTGGTAACCGGTTACCTCAGGGTGGTAACCGATTACCTGGTGTTGACGTAGACGAGGAAGTCCTGTTCGTTCTGAAGTAACCGATTACTTCATTGTGGTAACCGGTTACCTCTGTTGCATTTTTGAAAAATAAGTTGTAGTAACCAGTTACTCCATTTAAGGTAATCGGTTACCGCTGTTACGAATAGAGCAAATTGTTACTCCGTCAGGCAGTAACCGGTTACACCATTTGAGGTAACCGGTTACTGCTGTTGTATTTTTGAAAAATACTTGTTTTATTCGTAACTTTCAAACTGTGTATCCATTTTAAGTGTCGTTTCGAGCATTGTGAAGATAATTAAATAATTTATGCGATAAAATGGTGAAATAGGCAGAGGCTCAATTCTATTTTTAAAATCCCGATTTAATTATATTGGTGAAATTATACATTATGTGCATGTATCGTGAATTGTAACAATGTAGTAATGTAGAGATGATGTGATTGTGTTGTTATTGTGTGGTTGATGTAATGATGTATGATTAATTATTGAATGATGCCTAGACATGTACATAATGAGTTTGGTTTTGATAACGGTGAGTTATCTTGAGATTAAATTGTTCATCGTATTGGTGATGATGGTGAGTATGTTATATGTTTTTGCATGCATTCATAATCATTTTGGTGGCTAATTCCCTGTGACGTTTGGATCAGTGGATGGCATAATTCCCATTGTATGGAATTGGTGCTGGCAGGGCCGTATCTCGATGATGTTTAGATCGGTCGCATGGGTTAATCCCATGATGAATTGGTACCACATGCATATTATTAGTGCATTTGCATATGTATTGTTATAACATGATTGGAAGAATTCCAGTGTTATTTCACGGTGATGTGATTGATTGTATTTTGTATTCTTGGTGAATATTTCTGAAAATCTGAATATATTGTAGTTGGGTGAATAATATGCTTATGATACTTTATTGTTTATAAACTTATAACATTTGTTAATTGTGAATATGTCTCACCCTTACTGTTGACCAATTTCAGATTGAGGAGTAGCGGCTTTGTGCTTCGGTGAGGATAGCTCGTAGGACTATTTCGCTTAGTGTCAGCTGTGTTGGGTGTCATGCTCTGGTCTTTTAACATTGGGGGGGGGGGACGCTCATTTGTTTTGAGTTATTGAATAAACACTTCTTTTACTAGTTGAATAATCTTGTTTGATTTATGAGGTGGTGACCTCTTGGAGTTGACGACTGATGTTTTATTATTATTCAACGCTAGGAAACTATTTCCGTTGTGTTAAACTTGTTTGGTGATTAATGTTTATTTTATTTTCCCTCGTGAAAAGCGTGACATTGGTTTTATAATTTTTATTGGCGAGTTGTAACATCCTTTTTTTACATGTTTACTCTGAAATTAATTTATTATTCCGCGGGGTTTAGAAGGGTTTTACACGTACTATTAATGAAGCATGTACCTCTGATGAGTCCATCTTCGGTGCCCGTCTAAGT
The DNA here is from genome assembly GCF_029867415.1 of Vicia villosa. Taxonomy (NCBI): domain Eukaryota; kingdom Viridiplantae; phylum Streptophyta; class Magnoliopsida; order Fabales; family Fabaceae; genus Vicia; species Vicia villosa. The sequence continues at coordinate 243,741 of NW_026706096.1, forward strand.
CCCCACCAAAGAGAACACATTCCCACTGCCTGGCACCTTCTTCGGTTTCTCACACTTTGTATTGATGTGTCCCTCCTCAGCGCAATTGAAACATATAACTTCCTTATGCTTGCAATCAGGTGCCAAGTGTCCAGTCTTCCCACAACAATAACATCTCTGCGCCTCAGCACTACATACATTACTATTGTGACCAGGTTTTCCGCACTAGAAGCACACAATACCAGCAGGAGCATCTCCCCCACTAGTCCTCTGACCCTAAGCATCTTTCTGTTTACCATTGCCAGCTAGAGTATCATAGGACTTGCCACGGATCTGGTTGTTCTTATTCCTCTTCTCACTGATCACCTTATAGTGAGCAGTGTTGTCTTCCTCATATATCCGACGACTATCCACTAAATCGGCAAATATCCGAATCTTCTGGTAACTAACAGCCTTCTTGATTTTTGGACGCAACCCGTTCTCAAACTTGATGCACTTCGAGAATTCTCCAGTTGGTCCATCATAGTGCTGATAGAACTTAGCCAGCTCGCCAAATTTTGCATCATAAGTAATAACCGACATGATCCCTTGTTTTAGCTCATGGAACTCAATTTTTTTCTTGTCACGAACATCCTCACTAAATACTTCCTCAGGAACTCCCTATGAAACACAACCCAAGTCACTTCGTCACCAGCAACTTCCAACCTCTGACGAGTCTCTAACCATCAATCATCAGCTTCCACCGCTAGCATGTGAGTATCATACCAAACCTTCTGCTCTGGAGTGTAATCCATCACACGGAAGATTCTCTCGATCTCCTTCAACCAAGTCATTGCATCATCAGGATCGTAGGTACCCTTGAAGACAGGCAAATTCTCTCTCTAGGAGGTAGCCAAACTGCGAGACTCATCATTCTCACCAACGTTCGGATGATTTCCCAAAGCCTGAGCCATAGCCTCCAATGCAGCAGCAATTGCAACGTCGTTTCTTCCAGCCATCTTAACTTATATCTACATCACAAACAATGGTTAGAACTAAATAACAATACTCGATTGTTAGACAACTACAACACGACACTTGGTCGGATGGAGCGACCTGCTCTGATACAACATGGGATGTCACATTCAATCATTTAAATCTTTCACGACACATTTTCCTTCAACATAGATACATAGGAATTAAACGAATGTGGACAATATAATTATTTAAATTATTCCTAAAAAATACTCCATCAATTAAAACAATGTTGCCGCGGAATTCACAAAATTTCACCAACTTTAGTATCATCATCATACCATCCTTCTCAATTAAACATCAAGTATGAACTAAAACCAAACACCATAAAAATTCAGCAATTAAATTATTAAAGAAAACATCTGTCTGTCCCCCCGAGTGCTACGTATCAGAGCGACAATCGGCTCGACTCATGGAGGCTACACTTCACTCACTAGCATCACGTGCATGTTACCAATATAAAGGCAACGGCGAAAACAAGTAAAGGGTGAGATATAAAACAATATAAACGAAATCTTGAAAAAAAGTATATTAGGGTTTAAGTTATAATAAATATCTCAATTCACAAACTCCGTCAAAACGGTTAAAAACACCACATCGCAAAATCACACACAGTCACACCAAGTCAAATGAATGAGACACAACAATGAATTATGCATGTGGTACCCAGGGATTCAGCCCCCATCACCAGTTGCCAATAAATAGAGGCATTCCAATAGGCATAAGCCTTTGTCACTGTTCGCCAATTTTAGGCCGTCACCAAAATATGCAATTATGCGACACGTATGAAAATGCAGCAAGTCACACACATTGTAAACAACATCGTAAGGCTTTCGCCTATATCACCAAATATGTCAATTTATCAATGACACTTACCATCACTTTCAGTCCCTACAAGTGATAACACATCACAGTATTTCGTTGCACCAAAACATCACAAAGTTACATATACCAAATGTCATCGCCCTCGGTTCTTTACCGTACCTCTCGTGGAGAGATATACGAACTGACACTCTTCTCTTTGCTTTTGTGTTTTTGAAAAATCAGAGAGTCGCCACCGACTTTTATTTTATCCAATTAAGAAAAGGTTTATAAAAGAAACAGAAAAAGACCTTTAAGAAATTCTGGGTAAGGGGGTTGGTTATACAAAGGGAAGGTGTTAGCACCCTTTGTATCCATGGTTATCCATGGGCTCTTAGTTTGCTTAGCTCACTTGTTTTGAATCATTTTTTTCTCTTGCCTTGAAATGCTTGTATGTGGTTTCAAATACCTTTGTAAATTGACTTTGTAATGATCCTTGTGCGGATGTATACAAAGTGTTTTATCTTTCGAAAGATGTTTTGAAAAAAAAGAACGTTAACTTCGTAATAATCCTTGTTTGGATATATACCAAGTATTGTCTTTTTTTTTTTGAAAGTTTTATTTTGAAAACAATGATATATGAGACATTTGTTTGTTTTGATTTGAGCAAGCAAATTAGGAGGTCTACCCTAAGTTATAAGGTCTTTTCCTATTTCCTTTAGAAAACTCTCCTTTCACCGGATGTAAACGAAAGTTCGATTTTTTGCATTTGAAACAGTAGAATTTGATTTTGATTTTGAAAAGAGTAAAAGAGGGATTACCCTAAGAGGTGCAAATGTGATTGTGTTTTGATTCAGATATTTTATCTTTGAAGTTAGTGATCTAACGCTTCAGTTTTTATTCTTGACATACACGCAGTTTTATATGTATACTGAAATTAAAATGCGGGAATGTAAAATGCAGAAAGTAAATCTACGCTATTACATCGATTTTGCGGGAAATATAAACTACGCTATTTACATGAATTTGACAACCTATACACTTTATCTAGGAATTTAAATTGCAATAAGATAAAAGAAATATTTTTGGATTTTTTGTATGATTGATTTTAATTAGAATTAATGCATGATTAATTTAATTAAAAATGAGGAAAAAGGTAGAAATAAAATTTAAACCTAAAAATTAAGTTTAAAATATGTTCAAAATGCTTATTAATTAATTTTAAAATAAAACTAATTTTTTTGGAATTTTTAAAATTGTTTTGAAAACTATTAAGTTAAATAACATATAATTATGCAAATAATTACATAAATAATTAAAACTTAAAGAGAAAAATATTCTAAATATGTACAAAATTAGTCTAAAATATATAAACTAAATTTAATATAAAGAACAAATTTTTTTATGATTTTTTGATTGGTTGAATAATTAAAAAGCAAATATATAAATATATACTAATTATTTAAACAAAATATTTTAATTATTAAGAAAAATAAAATATTTTTATGTCAAAAAAATAATAGATTATTTTATAAACCTAGAAATACTTTTATTATATTTTTTTGATTTTTTGAAACTATTTTAAATTAATTTTGTAAAGAAAATAAAATAAAATAGAAAATATATAAAACAATAATCATGTGTGGCAAACCCCTAGGGTCTATGGTGAACCTGCAAGACAAGGAGCGTTAGATGAGAGAATTAAAATGATCTAATGGACAAGGACGTGTGGCGCATGGCAATAGTCTAGTCAGCGAAGCATCAGATCCGAGAATAAGACAAAACGCGCGCTTTTTCAAACTGGCCAATCAGATGGCGCCACGCCTTCGTCTTCAACCTCCAGCCAATACTTTTAATAGCGTTTTTTGCCAAAAAGCGCTGTAATAGATGAAACTCATCCCTGCAAAAATAGCGAATAGGGGTAAACAAGCATAGAAATTTTTCGCGACATATCCATTTGATTCGTCATGATTCACTGAATTCAACCATGCCCTTAATTTTGTCTAATTTTTCCTTTTAAGAAAAACCCTAAAATAGAGTTCAAGAACCCTAAAATGGTATCTTCATGGATTCATGTTCAAACTTCAATTAACCATCCAGAAACGATCAGAACAATGAACTAAATTCAAATATATGATTACATCGTGCTAGATGTGAGTGTATGATGAGATTTTGTTAAGTTTTTGTTTGCACAAACCGTGAGCTATGGTGCTCGATTCTTTGTGTTTCAAAGCTTGAAACTGATTGGAACAGGTTCAATGATGCTCAGAGATGATGTTTGAGTGTTTAGTTAGGATTAAAAATGACTTAAACTGAAAATTCGAATTTCAAGTTTCTTTGAAAATTTCAAATGTGTTACAAGTGAGTTACAAGCATAGGTTTGGTTCTGATCTAGTCTCTTTTCCTTGATGAAGTGTTATACTTCATTTATAGGCAAAGAAAGTGCTTAAAAACTAAGCTAGGAAGCATTGATGATTTTGTTGAATTTTTGAATATTATAACATATGTAGCTTTGAATTCAAGCAACCATGGCTTGATTTTTCCACTCTCTTCTGCTGTACTAGCTTCTTGTGGCAGAGTTGAATGTTTCTTGATGACCTTAGCTTAATATCCAAGCCACATAACATTATCCTTCCATTTCTTTTTTTAATTTAATCTTAAACGTAATAAAATTAAACCAAAAAAAAGAAATAAAATGTGATGGGCCTTTGGTTGATCATGGGAGGCCCTTAGCATTGTTAGAAACATGTTTGGATCATGGAAATTTGGTCTCCTTTGGAAAAAAAACACTTTTGGTCAATGTTGATTTCATGCATTTTCCCAAAAAATAGCCAACTTCAACAAGGCATAAATCCCTCAATTTTTATCATATGAAGGATTTCTTGTACTTTTTAGAAACCTCAAGATGTCCTCTACAAGCCACTTTGGAAACATTTTTTCATTTGGAGAAGTTATCTTGATGTTATGGCCTTTGACAAAAAACCACTTTTTGTTGACTTTGAAAATGACCTGTAATGTCTTGGTTCATATTTTTCAAATGGTGAATCTAATGACCATGGGACCAATTGAATTTAAAATATAATTTAATTTCCTTTAAAATGAGCTTTGGTTTGAATTTTTTGGATGAAGGATGAGAGAGTTATGACCAGTCAAAGTTCATTTGACTTTTTAGGAGAAAACCCTAATTTTGAAACTTAGGGTTTTGTTGATTTTTGATCTTTCCTTGATGAATTATGATCAACCAATGATCAAATGATGAATCTTTTGACAAAATATGGATGTTGACAAAAAATTTCATTTTTGACTGTCTGTTGACTTTTTGGTCAATCGGGTCGTCTGTTGACTGTTTGAGCTGCTGACTGTGCGTCTGAGCGAATTTGAAGTTTGAAAATTTGTATGGTGGTACTTTGAGATATATGGAGGTCCATGAAATCCATTTGAGGTCTCAAAAACTTGTTCTCCTGAAAAAAACAAAAACCCTAGTTAGGGACTGTTCGCGTAGGAGACAGTTAAGCGTACCTGATTTTTGTGCAGTGCTGAGTCTCTGCTAATCATGTGATATTCAGAAGACTTCTAGAACAAAAATCTTGGAATTTTCAAATGCAAAAGATTGATTTGATTGATGGTACAAAACACGAAGAATTGCACTGTCAGCGGGTTTGACTGTCAACTGACTGTTCAGACATTAACGTAGCAATTAAAGTGAAAATTCAACAGTCAAAATTAATTTTTTTTCTTTTTTTGTTTTTTTTGTTGTATTAATGGTGAAAATTTATTTACATGAGCTGTTAGAACAACACAGACATAATAAATAAATAATATATACTGTATGCGAGCAAAATTACCGATAATACATCTTAAACCTGAATAGACCGTTTGGATTCTGAAGGTAGAAGATGATTGAATATTTTAGATGCCCTGAAAATTTGCACTTACCTCCATCGAAGTGATGTTGGAAATTGCATTTGAGTATTGTCTGAGAGATGTTGTTGGCAGATCATAACATTACCTGAGATGGGCTTTCAGATGCCATCTATTGAATGTATTGATGGTTTGCTCATCAGAATGAATCCTTTGATTATATCTTGATGAAGGATTTGAAAACCTCTGCGTTGACCGTTTCGGAACCGTCCAAGGTTACCGCTTTAAGTCTGGGAGGCTGATCGTTACGGAACTGTCCAAAGTTTTTCCGCTTTAGATTTTGAAAATTGATCGTTGTGGAATCGTCTGTGGTATCAGCTTTAGATCTTTGATGGCAGATCGTTCTGGAACCTTCTGAGGTATCAGCTTTAGATCTTTGATGGTAGATCGTTCTGGAACCGTCTGAGGTATCAGCTTTAGATCTTTGATGGTAGATCGTTCTGGAACCGTCTGAGGTATCAGCTTTAGATCTTTGATGGTAGATCGTTCTGGAACCTTCTGAGGTATCAGCTTTAGATCTTTGATGGTAGATCGTTCTGGAACCGTCTGAGGTATCAGCTTTAGATCTTTGATGGTAGATCGTTCTGGAACCGTCCAAGGTATCGACTTAGATCTGTGTTGCTTGTTTTTGAGTTGATAGGTGATTTTGAAAGAGAGATCTCTTCAGAATGAATCTTTGGCTTGATTATATCTGAGAGGAATGTTCGTCTGAATAGAATTCAGGGGAACACTGCATGTGATTGAGAACAACTTTTCTGAGGATATTCGTCCACCTGAAAAAAAAATCAAGTTAGCGTCATGCAATGTCATGATGCATGTAATGTATGAGATTTTTGAACTAAAGGAGAAATATGCATGTTATGTATGCGTTTGTCATGAAACATTATATGCTGTGTATGAATATGCGTATGATATATTATGTATAATGTGTGATGTATGATGTATGATGTATGACTTATGCAATCTTGAGCGTATCAAGCTTCTGGTTGGGAAAATAAATCCCCGCTAGCCATTTGGGAATGAAGGCATTGTGACCGTTGATGATTTTTGTCGTCTTGCTCGAGTATACTCGGCTGGGGGACCTTCTTTGAGAACCAGGGTGCTCTGTTGAAGGATCTTTGACTACCGCTTGGGGATGAAAGGTAATTTGAAAGTTCCGACTTTGATGCCCTTTGAAGTGGGAATGAGGAAGATGCATAATCCTCCGATGCACTATTTGACCAAGTCCTGGTGTGGAGACCACACTTTCTGGGGATAGCACTCTTGAACAGTCCTGCTGGGGAGTAAGATTTCTCGAATCACTTTGTGAGAGAGAGAAATCTCATTGAGGAATTTTCTGAGAAATGCATCTCTGTTGGGGATTTTTCTTCTAATGCTGGTTTCGGGATGATGTCCAAATGATTGGGACATTACCCGAATGCTATTCCTGTTTTTCTGGTAAACATCAATCATATTCAAATGCACATGTTCATTCAAAATTATCATTGGGACGTTTACATATTCAAAACAGAAAAAGTGAAAATGTTAATTTTTGAGCCTGAGCTGCATTGATTTTTTTTGAAAAAGAGCCATAATAGGCTGATTAGTACAAGGAGACAAAAATCCCAGTAGTAGGAAATTGTCATAAGGCTTTGAAAAGTATATAAAGAGAATAGCTATGTGAAAATAATCCAGTCAAGTTTCAATTCTGCTATTGCCAATCTGTCTTCGAGCATCTCATCCCTCATTTGTTGGAAGAAAGTAATTGGACTGATCGGTGTCTTTGATGTGTTGAACCTTGAAGGTGAGTAGGTAGCCGAACGGAACATAGTTGTACGCTTTATTCCCTAACTTTTGCCTAGGCTGCCTTTTCAGGTTTTCAGCCTACCGGGATAGTATTTATTTTGTCTCTAATTTTTTCCTGGATCGCCTTTTCAGGTTTTCAATCCACCGAGACGCTCATTTTTGCCTAAGTTGCCCTTTCAGGTTTTCAACTTAGCGAGCTTTTCTTTAAGCGAAATACTTTTTCACTATGTCCGCATTTACAGGATGTGGGAAATCCTCGCCATCCATAGTGGTAAGCAGCATGGCACCGCCGGAGAATATTTTCTTGATTACAAACGGTCCCTCAAAAGTGGGAGTCCACTTGCCCCTGGGGTCACCTTGTGGTAGGATGATGCGTTTGAGAACCAAACCACCGGTTTGGTATGCCTGACTTTTGACTTTCTTGTTGAAGGCTTTAATCATGCGCTTTTGGTACAACTGACCATGACAAATAGCTGCGAGCCTCTTCTCATCAATCAAGTTTATCTGGTCCAACCGAGTCTGAATCCAATCGTCTTCGTCTAGATCAGCTTCTTTCATAATCCTTAGGGAAGGAATTTGAATTTCAACTGGAAGAACTTCCTCCATACCATAGACCAAGGAAAACGGAGTTGCCCCTGTTGAAGTACGCGCTGATGTGCGATAACCATGAAGAGCAAAAGGTAACATCTCGTGCCAGTCTTTGTAGGTTACTGTCATCTTTTGTATGATTTTCTTGATGTTCTTGTTGGCAGCTTCCACCGCGCCATTCATCTTTGGTCGATATGGAGAGGAATTATGATGTTTGATTTTGAACTGTGTGCAGAGTTCAGTAATCATCCTGTTGTTTAAATTTGTGCCATTGTTTGTGATGATCCTTTCAGGGATGCCATACCGACAAATGAGATTGTGCTTGATAAACCGGGCCACAACATTTTTTGTGACAGAATCAAATGAAGCTGCTTCTACCCATTTTGTGAAGTAGTCAATAGCGACTAGGATAAAACGATGTCCGTTGGAGGCAGTAGGCTTGATTTCTCCGATCATATCAATACCCCACATTGCAAAAGGCCAAGGAGCCGTCAAGACATTTAACTGGACTGGAGGTACATGTACTTTGTCGGCATATATCTGGCATTTGTGACAGGTTCTGGAGTGATGATGGAGTCTGTCTCCATGGTAGACCAATAATAACCTGCTCTTAAGATCTTTTTAGCCATTGTATGTCCACTTGAATGAGTACCAAAAGCACCATCGTGTATGTCTTCCATAATCTGTTCTGCTTCCTTCTTGTTTACACAAAGAAGTAAAGTCGAGTCATGGTTGCGTTCGTATAGGGTTCCATTACTTAAGAAGAATTTGGCAGCAAATCTTCTTAGAAACTTTCTATCGTTAATGGATGCCCTTTCAGGGTACTCCTGAGTTTCGAGATATCTTTTTACTTCATGGAACCATGGTTTTTCTTCCGTTCCTTCGGCATTGATCTCATTGCAATAGGCTGGTTCATCCTGTCTGTAAATGGTGATCATCGGCGCCTCATTGTCCCACCTGACTTTGAACATGGATGACATGGTAGCTAAGGCATCAGCTAGTTAATTTTCTTCGCGCGGGATATGTTCAAAAGTGATTTCTTCAAAGTAAGGAATCAAACTCAACACATATTCTTTGTAAGGAATTAGATTCGGGTGCTTCGTGTCCCATTCCTCTTTGACTTGATAAATCACAAGCGCCAAGTCTCCGTAGACCTCCAGGAACTTGATTCTTAAATCGATTGCAGCTTTGAGACCCAGAATACATGCTTCATACTCGGCTATATTGTTAGTGCAGTTGAAGCATAACCTGGCAGTGAATGGTGTATAACCTCCTGCATGGGAAATGATCACAGCTCCGATGCCATTGCCGAGTGCATTAGAAGCTCCATCAAAAACCATAGTCCATCGGGATCCTGGCTTGGGTCCTTCTTCCGGTCCTGGTTGCTCGTAATCAGTGACTTGCATAATGTCTTCATCTGGGAAGTCAAAGTTCAATGCTTGATAATCATCCACTGCTTGATGAGCCAGATGATCAGCTACCACACTTCCTTTGATTGCTTTTTGTGAAGTGTACTGGATGTCATACTCTGTTAAGATCATTTGCCATCTTGCTATTCTTCCAGAGAGAGCAGGTTTTTCAAACACATACTTGATAGGATCCATTTTGGAGATCAGGAAAGTGGTATGGTTTAGCATATACTGTCTTAGTCGGCGAGCCGCCCATGCTAAGGCACAACAAGTTTTCTCGAGCAATGAGTATCTTGTTTCACAATCGGTAAACTTTTTGCTAAGATAGTAGATTGCATGCTCCTTTTGGTCGGACTCGTCATGTTGCCCCAGTACACACCCCATTGAATCTTCTAACACAGTTAGGTACATTATCAGAGGTCTTCCTTCCACTGGTGGTAACAAGATTGGCAGTTTTTGAAGATATTCTTTGATCTTATCAAAGGCTAACTGGCATTTGTCATTCCATCTTTCCACTTGATCTTTCTTCAACAGTTTGAAGATCGGCACACAAGTAGTAGTCATATGGGCAATAAATCTGGCTATGTAATTCAAACGTCCCAAGAATCCTCTGACTTGTTTCTCAGTACGGGGTATAGGCATTTCTTGAATGGCTTTGACCTTGGCAGGATCAACTTCAATACCTTTGCGGCTGACTATGAAACCTAAGAGTTTACCGGATCTTACTCCAAAGGTACACTTGTTCGGATTCAGTCGCAGCCTGTATTTCTTGAGTCTGTCAAACAGCTTGTGCAGATGACCCATATGTTCTTCTTCGGTGTTGGACTTCGCAATCATATCATCGACATAAACCTCTATCTTCTGATGAATCATATCATGGAACAGCGCCACCATTGCACGCTGATATGTTGCTCCTGCATTCTTTAAACCAAAGGGCATTACTTTGTAACAAAAGGTTCCCCAGGGTGTTGTGAAGGTTGTTTTTTCCATGTCTTCGGGTGCCATCTTGATTTGATTGTACCCTGAGAATCCATCCATGAAGGAGAATACTTTGCATTGTGCGGTATTGTCGACTAGTACATCGATGTGAGGTAAAGGGAAATCATCTTTGGGGCTTGCCCGATTCAGATCTCTGTAGTCTACACACATTCGGACTTTCCCGTCTTTTTTAGGCATCGGTACTATGTTAGCTATCCAAGGAGGATAACTCACAACTTTCAGAAAGCCAGCATTGAATTGCTTCTCAACCTCGTCTTTGATCTTCTTTGACATATCGGGCCTACTCCTCCGCAGTTTCTGCTTAACTGGAGTGCTATCTTCTTTGATTGGCAGGCGATGAACCACAATGTCCGTGTCAAGGCCAGGCATATCTTCATAGGACCAGGCGAATATCTCAACGTAGTCTTGTAACATTTGAATCAGTCTTTGTTTGACACTGTCTTCTAGATCAGCCCCTATCTTGACTTCTTTCTTTTCTTCGTCGCTGCCCAAGTTGATAACCTCAATTGGTTCTTCATGCGGCTGTATAGTCTTTTCTTCTTGTTCTAACAGCCTTGCAAGTTCTCTTGGTACTTCACAATCTTCCTCACTTTCGTCCTCAGTTTGGTAGATCGGATTTTCAAAGTCATGACGGGCAATAGCAGAATCGTTATCAACAGGATCCAGAGTGAATGTGAATCTGCATTTATTTATGTGGGTGTGTGTAAGAACACATAGCTATTTGAAAAATGAATACAGCAAAGAAAAAGGATCACAAAATTTGAATATGCAAACGTCCCATGATTTTATTGAATGAACATGATCATGATATGACAAACCCTTATAAAAAGGACCAGTGTGCTTCGGGCAAGGCACACGGCTTTCAAGTTCATGGTTCGATAGTACAGGAACCATTTTTATCTTTGAACAACGAAAACAGGAAATTGCATTTACTCCTGATCAAAGGAGATCACATCCTCGGGTTCCCAGTTGTTCAATCCATGGTTGTGAGCAGGGAGTATCCAGCTGCTCCAGTTGCAGTTGTCTTCTTCATCTTCCACAACATTGATTTCTTTGGTGGGGAAATGAGCCGGTGATCTTTCGGGATAAGTAATATACTCTGCTGGATACGAGAGCCCAGGCTGAGATACCTCTGTTGGCTGAGCGAGATACCCGATAAGATTGTCCCATCCAGTTGGAATGATGTCTTCAAGGGAGACTTGTGCATTCTGGGGAGCAGTGTATTGTGTTAGGAAATCATTCTCATTATTTGGTGTCTCCCATGTTTCTTCAGGAGCGTCAGGGCTTGTGAATGTCATATTGTCTTCGAAATGGTTGTCCCATCCAGTTGGGGTGATGTCTTCAATAGCGATCTGCGAGCTCAGGGGAGCAGAATACTTCACCATAAAGTCATACTTGCCACTTGGTTCTCCCAAAGTATCCCAAACTTCCATGGAAACAGGTGGGACTTCATTTGGATATGGCTGAATAATATGGTTCAAGAACACTCCATCGTCTTCAATAGCATTCACTCCTTGGCTGATGAAATGTGACATTAATCCTCCAGAACGAGGACTCTGATCGTTCTTCTGATTTCCATTAGCATAGCCCAGGCCTAGCTTATCGGACTTGTAAGGTCCATCGAGGAGCTGTCCCCATACTGTGCAACCACCTTCTTCGATCACAGCTTCGGCATCTTTGAGAGAAGCCATAGTTGGAGTTATTTTTGTAGCAGGAGTAGTAGAAATATGTTTGGTAGTAGAGACATCTGGAAAGACTACCTCAAAAGATTGGCAGGGAGTTTCGATGAATTCGTCATCCAACTCAACATACTTGGAGTTTCTCAGGTGGCTAACCACATATTCTTCTTCGCCATAAACTGTGACAACCTTGCCTTTTATTGGATACTTCAACTTCTGATGTAGGGTAGAAGTTACAGCATTTGCCCCATGTATCCAAGGGCGTCGTAGTAAACAGGAATATGCTGGGTGAATTTCCATTACGTAAAAGGTAGAATCAAATATCTGAGAGCCCACTCGGATTGGGAGATTCACCTTTCCGTACACTGTTCTTGTTGACTCGTCGAAGGCTCTTACCACAACATCGCTTGGTTGTAACACAATTCCTTCGAAGTCAAGCTTTTCCAGTACTATTTTTGGTAACACGTTCAAAGAGGAACCATTATCTACCAGCACATGAGATAGAGTGGTGCCGTTACATTCAATGGAGATGTGTAGGGCTTTATTGTGATTTTTTCCAGCAGGGGTTAGATCAACATCGGAGAAACCGAGACCATTATTCACTGTTAGATTGGCAACACAATTTTCAAATTGATCGACTGAAATCTCTTGTGGCACATGTGCAGCTTTCAGGAACTTCATCAGGGCCTTGGCATGAGCCTCAGAATATTTTAGCAGAGACAGCATTGAGATTTTTGAAGCAGTGTGCCCCAACTGTTCGACAATATTGTAATCACTTTTGCAGATGATTTTCAATATTTCCTCCATTTCTTGCTTCGACGGATCTTCACCAGTGACTTCCACCGGTACTTGAACTGGTTCAACTAGCGACTCTTTGCTTCGAGCGTCGATATCTTGATTAGAAACTAGGACCTGGACTGGATTAGTAGCAACATTTAGAGAAAGTTCTGGTGAAAAGATCCTTCCACTTCTCGTAATCCTACTAGTACCCACAATATTATCAACAGTTGGAGTAGTAAAATTCATGGCCTCTTCAGTCAAGGTATCTTGCTTAACTCCATGGATATAAACATTAGTGTCATAACTCCACGGGACAGCTTTGTCTGAGGAGTATGGAAACGGAGTCGGACTGGTAATGATGACGGATGCCACTTTGGGTGCAGCAGAAATTTTGAAAGGAGCTTTGGTAGGGACGTTTGAAAAAACTTCGCATAAATCGTCCATAGAAGGGAGCCTCTCAAACATAATGATACGGCGATCCATCCACTTCTAGATTCCCATTCTCAGATTTTCACAACCATTGGGTAGGTGTGCGCAATAAAAGCAATCAGGGTCACAACCTGGAAAGTAACCAGCTCGGATTAGCTTTCTTTTGACTTCAAGGAGCAAAGTTGACAATTCTCTCACATCATAGATGTAAACAGTGTCTATGATAGCGTTAATGGTCTTGTCATGTTTCGGCATGGGTGCAGTGATGACATTTGGAGTCTCTGGAGGATCGAACTCAATTTCCCCAGCATCTATCATGTCTTGTATTTTATTTTTCAGGGTCCAACAATGATCTGCGTCATGTCCTGGACAGTTAGAATGGTATGCACATGTTGCATCGGGGCGATAACTTGGAGAGGAAGTGTTGACATTCTTTGGAGGGTCTTTCAATGTAATCAGATTTGCTTTTAACAAGTGCTGCAATGTTTGAGAGATTGGCATATTGATTCTGGTGAAGTTTCTTCTTGGTGCATCTGGTCGACGCATATACTTCGGCGGCTGATCTTTCTGAGGTGCAGATGCAGAGATCAGAACTGCCCCTACAGATTGGTGATGCTCACTTTTTCGACCTTTCTGACTATGCATTGTATTGACTTCGTTTCTCCCACTGATGGGCCTCTTTGTAGTACCAGAGGAGGAGCCTATTTGAATTTTTCCACTTTGAATACCGCTTTCGACATGCTCTCTAGTTAATATCAGGTCAGTGAAACCTGATGATGAGCTTCCCAGCAAATGATTGTAGAAAGGGCCAGTTAAAGTGCCCATGAACATGTCGACCAGCTCGCGATCAGATAATGGTGGTTGAACCCTTCCAGCCAGATCTCTCCACTTTTGTGCATACCCTTTGAAACTTTCTTTTGGTGCCATAGACATGCCCCTTAGTTGAGTACGGGTTGGTGCAAGGTCAGCGTTGTATTGATATTGTTTGTAGAAAGCAGCAGCCAAATCTTCCCAAGTGTGAACTTTTGTACTTTCCAACTGGTAGTACCACTCGAGTTGTGTACCCGACAGACTTTCTTGGAAGAAATGAATCCACAATTTGTTATCTGCCGTATGAGGTAGTATCTTCCTTACATAGGACCTCAGATGTAGTTTTGGGCAAGAAACTCCATCATATTTTGCAAAGACAGGAACTTTGAATTTTGGAGGGATAACAATATCTGAGACGAGTCCAAGATCATTGAAATCTAAACCGGGTATTTTTTGTATCTCCATAGCTTTCATGCGTTCTTCCAACTGCTGGTATTTGTCATTACCCTGTTCGTCTTCGGAATGATAATCTTCTTCGTTAGAAGAGAGAGAGGGTTTGGCAGAACCCTAGTTGCTGTGGTTGTCTTCATGATCACCTTCACTGACTATTTCAGGGATTGGTGGCTTTTTGGGTCTTTTGACTGGGATTTTGATCTTCCTTATCAGGTGACTCAAGCCTACAGATCCTTTGGGCTTCTTTTTCTTCTTGATTATCAGGGCTTTTAGTTCTTGTTGCCCCTTTGCTAGCTCAAGAATTGCTACCTGAACTTGGGCATTCTGTGCTTCGAGATTCTTGATGCTTGTTTCGGATTCCATCTCTTCTAACTGAAATAAACAGCGAGGAGATGAGAAACCCATCATGTGAACCTGTTATGCAATGTTTATGAATGAAATGCATATGCAATGTTTTCAAGGATCTTGGAATTTAGATTTGTTTAAAACAAAGGAGAAACAAACATTTATTAGTTAAACAATTTATTTCTTTTTTTCTTTTTTGCCTCTTTTGGGCTTACAAAACAGAAAATGAAGGATCCCTCAAGTCTCCCATGGACGCTTTCTCTTTGCACCTAGGAATGTGTTGATCTACTGTTCTTCTTGGAGTTGTCTGGTGAGCTCCAACACTTTCCTCTCATAGTCTTGACAGTGTGCTTTGAAGGTGTCTCTTTCCTCTTTTAGTTGAACCCAAGATTTCTGCAGCTCTTCCAGGTCAGTTGGCATGTCCGGATGTAGAATAACTCGAGGTTCGTCTCCTTCGACTTCTGGCTCAATAGTCACAGGTAGAATAGCGGGATATGGAATGATGAACTTCTGAGCATGAGCACGCACCCATCTGAGGTAAGGTTCCATAGGAATAGAGTTCCATTGCCCTAAAGTTTTGCTTTCTATTCTATAGACACTGCCCCACGCATGTATAAACCTTCGTCGATGTCTGTGGGAATCATCTTCGTAATCAAACACAATGCCACGGATAATCATGTCGTGAGGACCGTTTCTTCGTGCATATCCGAATTGGCACAAAGCTAAAGAGGGATTGTAAGTGATGCATCCCTTGATGCCAAGGAGTGGCACATTAGGGTATTCTCCACAATGGTCAATGATAGTAATGTCTCTTTGAAAGAAGTTGTTCCACCGGATATCTGAATGAGACAAAGACATAATCCTGCGAGACCATTGCATCCTTTGTTCATTTCTCAACACTGATCGGGGAAGGTGTAATGTAAACCATCTAGCCAGTAGTGGTACACAGCACATAAGAGTTCCTCGTTTCTTCATGGTACGAGTGTGTAGAGAATGTAGAATGTCTCCCAGCAAGGTAGGTACCGGGTTACGGGTTAAGAAAATGTTGATGATGTGCACACTTATGAACTGGTCGGGATTAGGGAATAAAACCAACCCATAGATCAAAAGAGCCACAACTTCCTCAAAAGCTAGGTAACTTCTGTTTTTTAGTAGTAATCGAGCCTTTTCCATTAAGAACTTAGCAAGCAAACCCTCGATTCCACTCTTTGTTTCCCAATTGGACTCGATTTCTGACTTTCGCAAATGTAAGGAAGCAGCAATGATTTCAGGTTTTGGAATCTTTTCTAAACCAGTGAAAGGTAATTGATCTTGAACAGGTAATCCATTTAGTTCAGAAAACTCTTCCAAGGTGGGTACTAACTGGTAATCAAGAAATGTAAAACAATGATGTTCGGGATCAAAGAACTGGAAAAGGACCCGTATCATGTCTTCTTCAAATTTTGAGGTAACCAAATGGAGTAGGTGACCGTGCTTTTCAGTGAATTGAGCATTTCTGGGAAATTCTGATATTAAGTCCGAATGGTACTGTCAAGATGTTGATCCGAATGTAATCTCTGGTAGCGGGAGCCATTACCTGTAAAAACAGAACAAAGGTAAACTCTTCGATCCTTGAAATGATTAGTGAGAAAATGATATGTTTATGATGCTTATGATGTCATGATGTCAAACATGTGGCACACACAAACAAATCAAACAATAGCCTTAGGTTTAAAGGCTTGCATGAGGTTGATAGGTGATACCTTCCCCACTGAAGTTGAGTTGGTTAAAACCTGTCCTAGAATAGTATTCGGGTTCTATGATCCTTGGAGGCAACATCTCAATACGGCGCTCGGACGGCCGATCAAAATATTCCTCGAGGATAACTAACTTCGATCAATTTCAAAGCTATTCACTTAATAGGCCACAAGTCAAGTTCAACTAAAAGGTTCTAAGACAAATTAGTGTTTAATGACATTTCGGAAGCCTAACATACTCCTTGATCGTTTTCAAGGGATATCAGTACAGACCAAAGTGTCGCACTAATGGTGACTACCAGATCAACCGTATCGGTACATGCCGTACAGTTTCCTTGGTCTATTGTCACATACTTAAGGTATTTCGAGATTCAGGTTAGAATCTTTCACACAAGCAAGTACCCAAACAAACCTTTGAAAAATAGAGCAATCAAGTCAAGCAATTGAAAACATCGAAGTGATCTAAACTCTAAGGTAACCCCTTTTGAAAACATTTTGTTTTTAGAAGTCCCCAGCAGAGTCGCCAGTTCTGTCATCGCCCTCGGTTCTTTACCGTACCTCTCGTGGAGAGATATGCGAACTGACACTCTTCTCTTTGCTTTTGTGTTTTTGAAAAATCAGAGAGTCGCCACCGACTTTTATTTTATCCAATTAAGGAAAGGTTTATAAAAGAAACAGAAAAAGACCTTTAAGAAATTCTGGGTAAGGGGGTTGGTTATACAAAGGGAAGGTGTTAGCACCCTTTGTATCCATGGTTATCCATGGGCTCTTAGTTTGCTTAGCTCACTTGTTTTGAATCATTTTTTTCTCTTGCCTTGAAATGCTTGTATGTGGTTTCAAATACCTTTGTAAATTGACTTTGTAATGATCCTTGTGCGGATGTATACAAAGTGTTTTATCTTTCGAAAGATGTTTTGAAAAAAAAGAACGTTAACTTCGTAATAATCCTTGTTTGGATATATACCAAGTATTGTCTTTTTTTTTTGAAAGTTTTATTTTGAAAACAATGATAAAACTATTTCCTTTAGAAAATTCTCCTTTCACCGGATGTAAACGAAAGTTCAATTTTTTGCATTTGAAACAGTAGAATTTGATTTTGATTTTGAAAAGAGTAAAAGAGGGATTACCCTAAGAGGTGCAAATGTGATTGTGTTTTGATTCAGATATTTTATCTTTGAAGTTAGTGATCTAACGCTTCAGTTTTTATTCTTGACATACACGCAGTTTTATATGTGTACTGAAATTAAAATGCGGGAAAGTAAATCTACGCAATTACATCGATTTTGCACGAAATGTAAACTACGCTATTTACATGAATTTGACAACCTATACACTTTATCTAGGAATTTAAATTGCAATAAGATAAAAGAAATATTTTTGAATTTTTTGTATGATTGATTTTAATTAGAATTAATGCATGATAAATTTAATTAAAAATGAGGAAAAAGGTAGAAATAAAATTTAAACCTAAAAATTAAGTTTAAAATATGTTCAAAATGCTTATTAATTAATTTTAAAATAAAACTAATTTTTTTGGAATTTTTGAAATTGTTTTGAAAACTATTAAGTTAAATAACATATAATTATGCAAATAATTACATAAATAATTAAAAATTAAAGAGAAAAATATTCTAAATATGTTCAAAATTAGTCTAAAATATATAAACTAAATTTAATATAAAGAACAAATTTTTTAATGATTTTTTGATTGGTTGAATAATTAAAAAGCAAATATATAAATATATACTAATTAATTAAACAAAATATTTTAATTATTAAGAAAAATAAAATATTTTTATGTCAAAAAAATAATAGATTATTTTATAAACCTAGAAATATTTTTATTATATTTTTTTGATTTTTTGAAACTATTTTAAATTAATTTTGTAAAGAAAATAAAATAAAATAGAAAATATATAAAACAATAATCATGTGTGGCAAACCCCTAGGGTCTATGGTGAACCTGCAAGACAAGGAGCGTTAGATGAGAGAATTAAAATGATCTAATGGACAAGGACGTGTGGCGCATGGCAATAGTCTAGTCAGCGAAGCATCAGATCCGAGAATAAGACAAAACACGCGCTTTTTCAAACTGGCCAATCAGATGGCGCCACGCCTTCGTCTTCAACCTCCAGCCAATACTTTTAATAGCGTTTTTTGCCAAAAAGCGCTGTAATAGATGAAACTCATCCCTGCAAAAATAGCGAATAGGGGTAAACAAGCATAGAAATTTTTCGCGACATATCCATTTGATTCGTCATGATTCACTGAATTCAACCATGCCCTTAATTTTGTCTAATTTTGCCTTTTAAGAAAAACCCTAAAATAGAGTTCAAGAACCCTAAAATGGTATCTTCATGGATACATGTTCAAACTTCAATTAACCATCCAGAAACGATCAGAACAATGAACTAAATTCAAATATATGATTACATCGTGCTAGATGTGAGTGTATGATGAGATTTTGTTAAGTTTTTGTTTGCACAAACCGTGAGCTATGGTGCTCGATTCTTTGTGTTTCAAAGCTTGAAACTGATTGGAACAGGTTCAATGATGCTCAGAGATGATGTTTGAGTGTTTAGTTAGGATTAAAAATGACTTAAACTGAAAATTCGAATTTCAAGTTTCTTTGAAAATTTCAAATGTGTTACAAGTGAGTTACAAGCATAGGTTTGGTTCTGATCTTGTCTCTTTTCCTTGATGAAGTGTTATACTTCATTTATAGGCAAAGAAAGTGCTTAAAAACTAAGCTAGGAAGCATTGATGATTTTGTTGAATTTTTGAATATTATAACATATGTAGCTTTGAATTCAAGCAACCATGGCTTGATTTTTCCACTCTCTTCTGCTGTACTAGCTTCTTGTGGCAGAGTTGAATGTTTCTTGATGACCTTAGCTTAATATCCAAGCCACATAACATTATCCTTCCATTTCTTTTTTTAATTTAATCTTAAATGTAATAAAATTAAACCAAAAAAAGAAATAAAATGTTATGGGCCTTTGGTTGATCATGGGAGGCCCTTAGAATTGTTAGAAACATGTTTGGATCATGGAAATTTGGTCTCCTTTGGAAAAAAAACACTTTTGGTCAATGTTGATTTCATGCATTTTCCCAAAAAATAGCCAACTTCAACAAGGCATAAATCCCTCAATTTTTATCATATGAAGGAGTTCTGGTACTTTTTAGAAACCTCAAGATGTCCTCTACAAGCCACTTTGGAAACTTTTTTTCATTTGGAGAAGTTATCTTGATGTTATGGCCTTTGACAAAAAACCACTTTTTGTTGACTTTGAAAATGACCTGTAATGTCTTGGTTCATATTTTTCAAATGGTGAATCTAATGACCATGGGACCAATTGCATTTAAAAGATAATTGAATTTCCTTTAAAATAAGCTTTGGTTTGAATTTTTTGGATGAAGGATGAGAGAGTTATGACCAGTCAAAGTTCAGATAACTTTTTAGGAGAAAACCCTAATTTTGAAACTTAGGGTTTTGTTGATTTTTGATCTTTCCTTGATGAATTATGATCAACCAATGATCAAATGATGAATATTTTGACAAAATATGGATGTTGACAAAAAATTTCATTTTTGACTGTCAGTTGACTTTTTGGTCAACCGGGTCGTCTGTTGACTGTTTGAGCTGCTGACTGTGCGTCTGAGCGAATTTGAAGTTTGAAAATTTGTATGGTGGTACTTTGAGATATATGGAGGTCCATGAAATCCATTTGATGTCTCAAAAACTTGTTCTCCTGAAAAAAAACAAAAACCCTAGTTAGGGACTGTTCGCGTAGGAGACAGTTAAGCGTACCTGATTTTTGTGCAGTGCTGAGTCTCTGCTAATCATGTGATATTCAGAAGACTTCTAGAACAAAAATCTTGGAATTTTGAAATGCAAAAGATTGATTTGATTGATGGTACAAAACACGGAGAATTGCACTGTCAGCGGGTTTGACTGTCAACTGACTGTTCAGACATTAACGTAGCAATTAAAGTGAAAATTCAACAGTCAAAGTTAATTTTTTTCTTTTTTTGTTTTTTTTGTTGTATTAATGGTGAAAATTTATTTACATGAGCTGTTAGAACAACACAGACATAATAAATAAATAATATATACTGTATGCGAGCAAAATTACCGATAATAACCCTGAAAAACATTTAATGCACAGAAAAATAAATATTTAACTGGCAGAAAACACACAAAATATTATCTTAATAATTAAACAACAGTACGACAGATAGTACGACATTTAATACTGACAGTACAAATATTACATATTTTAATGAACAGTACGACGAGTAAACGGTACGTTAAAAAATAAAAGATACGACAAACTTTAAGAATGACGATTAATAACCCATGCTACAAATAATAACATATAAATGATTGGGAGTGTAAACAACCCAGGTCCACATTTTTCAGGACTATGCAGACAGAAGAAGGACATGATTACCACCACGACGGTGATGACCATAAGAAAACACGTTTCCATCCGCTTCGCCATTTTTGCCGGGGAAGAAGAGAGAATGAATATGAAGCAGAAATTTGAGAGATGAATTAGAATTTGATGTGAGAAATTATGAAAAAAAATGAGAGGTATTTATAGAGTGAAAAGAAGGATAGAGACGTTGGGGAATGAAGTGATTCCGTACAAAAAAGGAAAATTTGAGTGGTAGTAGGATTTGAAAGAAGAGATATATAGAATAAAGTTAGGATTTGATTTTGAAAGAAAGAGAAAGAAAAAGATTTTGAAAATAATAGAATATAGTACAAAATTAGTGGGAAACAAAAGTTAATAATAATTTACTTGTTACCAGTACAGTCTGAGTCCCCGGACTCTGCGCCTGCAAAAAGATTTAATCTTGTACCAATTGCGTCAGTACTATTTATCTGTAAATAAATCTCAAATAAATAGCGTGTGTGAAATGATAAACAGTAATTGGCGTTTGTGTAAGAATAAATTCAACAGCGAACCAAAATACCGTATAAGAAAAATTCTGAAAACCGAGTATTCATAAAATCAGGATATTTATGAAATAAAATCCAAGATTATATGAAACTCTCAATTTTTAGACAGAAGTCTGTTGCCACTTTCTGAAAAAAGATGTGGGCAAATTTTGGGGTATAACACCAAACAATTCCAGTTTTGCCTAACTTATACTATTCGGTTAATTTAATTTCGGTCTGTTATTCGTATTAATTCAATGCTACTGATGTGCTACCAAAATTACTACTCTGCTACTGTTAAAATTATTCTGCTACATTGGGTACACTTCTGTTAAATGCTAAACTGCTACTGGTTCTGTTACCAAAGTTATCCTTAGTTATTCCTCTAATTCATTTTAATGTTACTGAGTTAATTAAGTAAATCTACAATTTATTAATCAGTGGTACCTATAATTATCCTAAGTACCTTTTATATATATATATATATATATATATATATATATACACTAATGCAGTGGGACACTCGTCCCACTCCTAAATGCTCGTCCCACTATGGGACTCCCACCCCACCACACTAGGGCGCCCGCCCCATACACAGGGCCGCCCTCCCCATACTTCACGTGGGGTCCCCCACGTCACAGACACAAGGGACGGTCGTCCCACTCCTATGGCCCCCGTCCCTTAACACCTTCTTCTTCCTCCCAGCGTTATCTTTCAATCCGGTTT
Organism: Vicia villosa; assembly: GCF_029867415.1. Taxonomy (NCBI): domain Eukaryota; kingdom Viridiplantae; phylum Streptophyta; class Magnoliopsida; order Fabales; family Fabaceae; genus Vicia; species Vicia villosa. The sequence goes on from NW_026706096.1 coordinate 266,143, forward strand.
CAGATTTTCAGCAAGCAACATCACCAATCATCACAAAAATTATATTTCCAGCACAAGATCATCATCGATCATAATTTCCATTCCAACAATACAGTCACAGAAACACAAACCAACGATAGCATCAAAACAACAGATTTACAAACAAAATTCCAACACAGTAACACACAAATTATTCACATATAGCAGGAAAATTTCAATCAAAACACAGAGACAATAAAATTCTCCAACTCGCATACAATATATCATGTTCCCGTTTATAGAGCAAGAATCCCACCCTTACTTTTGGATCGAAGGTTGCTCTAATTCGTCCCAATAGGAAACCCCAAAATGCTCTGCTATGAACTTCTCATGTATCTCTCTTCTTCTCCTATTTTTCTCCTCTCTGATACTTTCCAATTGCCACAATTTTTTGTTTTTCTGAATTATGAAACCTAGGTAGTACCACTACCTCTCTATTTCCAAATTGGGCCACTCAACTGCACGACACAGTAAACTCATTTAGCCCATTTAATTCATTTATGGTATACCCCCTAGAGTCCTGTGTCATATTTAATCGGGTAATTTATTTATTCGGAATATTCTCAAAATGATAAATACCACTCCAATAATATTTATAATACTAAAAATATTAACATACACGACTAATTATCACTCTGCTACCCCGAACCTATACCGACTAAATCGCTCATAAAACGCAAAAATTCCTGAAAGTACTAAAATAACCCAAATTAGATATTAAATCGAAACACGGGCATTACAAGTTTAGCCCGTAATAGCTCTTGTTTGGTTTGTGAGTTGTCCATTAAAATCTCTATTTGGTTTGTGAGCTTCGCCTGGTATAAAAGCTCTCATTTGGTTTGTGAAATTGTTTGTTAAAATTTATGTTTGTTTCGTGAGTTGCGCTTGGTGTAAATTCTCTCATTTGGTTCAAAATTATCCTGGTATTAAATCTCGCGTTTGGTTTGGAACATAGCCAGCCTAAAATTTCAAGTTTAATAAAAATAAGGTTTATAACCTTATAAATCCTGGTGTCATCTCTTTTCCTTTATCTTTTACTTTCCGCTTATTTTCTTTACTCTGATTTTCCGCTAAAATATTCAAACATTTTCTTAAAATGGTTTTGAACTCTGATTTTGAAAACAATTTTGTTTTAAATTGTCATTTTTCAAACATACATAATTCACTCCTCTTGTTTGTGAAGTAACATGTTCGACAAGTGACATCAGAGCCTAACTCATATTTAAATACCAATCATCTCAGGAGGAGGATAACTTCCAACACCATTTTTAATCAGAGATCTTTCCTCTATGGAAAGCTAAATTTAAAATCTTCATTTAAATATTTTTGTTTAATTGTGGAAAATAATAATCAATGATTCATTTGTCCCTACTTACCACATAAATGGAAAAGTAGTAGATAAACAAGATTTTCTTTAGACCATAGAGGAAAAAAGAAAATTTGAAATTGATTTCAAAACTAATAATTTTTTTAGTTATGTGTTTAGATGATAATCAATTCCTTTATGTTTATAATTACAAATCCGCCAAGGAAGTGTGGGACACTCTTGAAATTATATAGGGAGTTTCTCCGAGTATCAAACAAGAGCAAATAAAAACACGAGGCGAAAAAGATAAAGTTTTACTCATAAGTGCCTTTCTAAATTAAGAAATGTTTGAAATAATGTTAGAACGACTGTTACTAACAAATACCTAAGGATTAAAAATTGGAATAAAAAATCTCATATAATTCTTAAATCAAGGTGGGAGTGTTTTTTATCTTTAGGAAAAATTAAAGAAGGAGAAATTGTAGAGAAGTTGAATGAATTAGTTCAACTACTTAAAGATGAAAGCATAAGTTGAAAGCTTGAATAATCCTCAACAAATTCATTAAATTCCTACAAGGAAACTCTCATGGTTTCGTTCGAAAGAAATGTCTCATAGTTGAATGATCTTCGGAGAATTCAACATCAAATAAATGAACTTCATTTGTAAGAGCATTTGAAGAAGAAACCTCATCTAGTGAAATCTTCAAGAGAAGAAAAGAGAATAAGTCCTCTATAAATGATGAAGAGTCAACCTCATTAAGAACCTTTGAAGAATTTTCTTCAAACAAAGAAGATGAATTCTACTTGAAAGTATCTCATGAAGAAGATGACCATGAATTAACAAAGTTATCATACAAGGAGTTGTTTATATTAAGTTCTTAGTTAATTGAGGAAAATGATAATCTTAAAATGCATAAATTAGACCTTAAATATTATCTTTAGTTTCTAGAAAAGGGAATAGAAACACTTAAGTTCAAAATACACGTGAGACTTAAGTCTTAATGAAAAAGGAAGTGACATAATTACATAAAACCTGAAGTAAATTACTAATGGGAAATAAAACCTTAACTTGATTCTATCAACTCAAAGGACTTCCTTAAATAAAATAAGATTACAGTTTAAATCCGATAGAACACATAATAAAGAACCAAATATGAAGAAAGTAAATCGACTTGTTTATAAATGCTCTCACTGTAATAAATTTGGCTATTTGGAGCCATTTTGATTTGATAAATTAAGAAGGTCTAAAGGTATTAACCCTATACCCCTTATAACTACTAACATATCGGGAACCAAGATAATGTTGGTATCAAAGGTGGAACCCTGGTATGTTTTGCAAGGATGCTTTACAACTGTTATGAAATCTTAGTGCATATTAAATGAAGTTATGTAAAGAAAATAGTATACTCTCAATTCTATTGTAGTTTAGGTTTTAATTTTACGAACCAAGGATGCTTGCTAATTAAGTATATCAATGCTCATGATCAAAACAAGTCTTTTATTGAGGATAGTACCAATATCTTTGATGTATGATGATCTACTAACCTCTTAGTACGATGAGAAGATAATTATATGGTTGGGATATCTATCTCGTGATTTAACTGACTATTGTATCCAACAATTAGTAGAAAAGGACATTCATATTATGTTGGCATTCCCTTGAAAGTGGGAGTTTTTATTGAGTTTACTTGGTAATCAAGGTAGTACACTATCTTAATGGTTGAATGATTGAAAAACTCAAATTAATCCTTTAAAATAGTGCATTAAATATTTTGTCTTCAATTTAAAATAATCTTTTCTAACGAAATAGATGGGTTTTCTAGTGTTTGTATGGAAAGGGGTGCAGGTAAGTTGGCCAAGGGTGCAAATAATGAGAGAGCCAAAGCAAAATTCAACACAAGGCAAAAAAAGAACCAAGAGAGCTGAATTATAAAAGCCCAATCGATTAGGACCATAAGCCAATCGATTGGATCACCTTGGAACTTCAATTTTCAAATTAAATTTGATAAAAACTTTGCCTCCAAGTCAATCAAATCTATGCATTAATGGAAATTGCACAGGATCCTTGAAAATTTAATGACCAAGTCGATTGGATCCTAAACCAAATCGACTGGACAAACACTTTTAGGGAGATTTCATTATGATCTATATTGTGCATAATCGTCATTGATTTTGTGCAAATTTTACACGAATAAAATCTCCAAAAGCTCTTATATGAATAGCTAACCCTATCTCATTCTTCTGCATCTCATATTTTCTTCTTGTATTCTTGTATGAGTTTCCCTCTACGCCATAAGTATCATTATGGCCTCATCAAAACGCATTCAATCTGAAGATACCTCATAAATAAGAGTCTTTGTGAAGGTAATACTAGAAATAACTCAAGAAAGAAAGACGATAACCAACTGAAAAGTGATTCGACCATCTCTCATGGAAGAAAGCTTCATGGGGAGCTATAGACCATATATGCACTTATGTAAAGGATTTCTAAGAGAATTCTTCACTAAGGTACTTGATCAAAATTTTCCAAATCTTGTGAAAGAATTCTACTCAAATTTGACAATTATTGGAACATCCCTGGGATCAACAGTAAAATGAGTTGAAATAGATATCCATAAAGATCAGTTTGGAAGGATGTTTGAGCTGCCCTTTCAAGGGGTAACCTACACCTACTAAGCACCAATGAAGTTTAAATAGTTCAAGCGCTTCATTTCCACTTGCTCCCTCGTTGGGAATCCCATGGAGGATAGAAATCTTTCTATCAAGGAAAACTAACTAAAACCAATACCTCCTCACATGGCTCTCCTTCCCAAGAAACATCAACCATGACATTGTTATTAGGAATGTTAACATACCTATTTAGATTCTTCACCAACAGTTTCAAACTAATTGGGTTGAATGCATACTTTTCATATGAACCACTACAAACAAACTCAAACGACAGGACTTTCACATGGAGCATTAATCATTAAACTCATGGGTGCTTTTGAATTCGATTATATAGGAGAAGTAACAATGTCATCAAATAACAAGATCGATACTTCTCACTCAGAAAAATGAAAATTCACATCCAACATGGAGAATTAAGAAACGTTTTAATTGATGAAGAAGAATGTAACACCCTTCTACCCCACAAGGAACACTCGCAATATAATACGAATTAAATCAAATAAAACCACCAACAAGGGTGTCACATCATCATAAAAACTTCACGCTTAAAATATCCTGATCCGTAACACGGGTTCTCAAAATTTATTTAAAACTATACTCCATTATCATTGCAAAACAAAACATGACATCTCACAGTGGAATTCATAATTTAAGAACATCTTTAATAAACCTCATAAAACATCAATCGAACTTCATAGTTCATGAGTCATAACTCAAAGCATCATAATCCCATGAAAGGTAATTCATCAAATTCTGTCATACCCCATTTTTCCCCTAAGATCATACATCATTTGCATCTCAATCATTAATCAAGAGCTCCATCTTGAAGCTTTTTTTTTGGTATTGTGCTCACTTCATCTCTGAGGGGGACCATCAAGCACCTATATTTGTTTAGCTTGTATATGTTATACTAATCAAAATGCCCAAAATATTACTTTGTTCCTTTTTCATTTTTTTGTTTTGTAGATTTCAAGGGGAAATCGAAAGGCATTTTCAACATTTTCCATAGGGGAAATCGATTTCCCTCTGGATTAAATTGATTTCCATACTACATTTTGTGCCAGGATTTCACTTTGAGCAGGAGTAAATCGATTTCCCTCCAGGGTAAATAGATTTCATGCAACAAATTTGGCCAAAAAAGAGCAATTCTCAAGTTTTAGTGATATTTGGCACTATTTTTTATTTATTGGGAGAATATTCTTGATCTCATAATTTCATACCTCATCATAATTAAATTCTATCATACACCCTAATTTGATGACATGTGCACCACTTGATCATTTTTGACACCAATCCCATTTCTTTGATCATTTTTTATTATCACCAACGTTCCACATCATTAGCATAATTAATTTCATTCATAAAACTCATTTTAACCCATTTTTATCAATTAAATTGAAATTAATCTCCAAAATACAATTACCAATTTGAAACTACCCTCACTTCCAATTCTATAAATAGAGGCCTCGTCTCATTCATTTCACAAGCTTTTGATAGCCAAAATCGCTCTTGCAAAATACTCTCTCAATCCTCTCCAAATCCCATTTTACTCAAATCTCATTTTCTTAAAGTTAGTGAGATTCACATTGAATCTTACTAATCTTTGAGTTAAACCTCCATCCAAACACTTTTTCTTCATCCATTCTTGATAGATCTAAGCTTGTTGGAGATTGTTCTTGAGGAAGTTGATTGCAATTGGTAATTTCTTGATCCACTTTCATCCTTCAAGATGTGATACTTTGTGAATCTTTATTGTTACATTTGTGTGGTTCCTATGGTGGTATTTGCTCATCGTTTGATGATATTTTCATGCACAAGTGCAAGCAAGATCATAAGGTGTTTGATAATATGTTTGGGCAAGGATTTCTCCCTTTAGATGTTGTTTTTCTGAAAAAATGCACAAGGGAAATCGATTTCCCTCTGGAGTAAATCAATTTCCCCGATATTGTTTTACGCAGATTTTGAAAATACTTCAGGTGAAATTGATTTCCCTCCTGGGTAAATCAATTTCATGCTGACAGAATGCTGTTTTTTGCCTTTTTAAACTTGTTTTTGGTATTTCTTCTTCTTCTTCTTCTTCTTCTTCTTCTACCTTCTTTCTTTTGATATTTGATTTGAATTACAAATTTAGAGGTCTAATTCCTCTTCAAATTCAATGGACTTAGGGTGATGATGAAGTTGGATAAACATTCTTTAATTCAAATCTACAATAAAGTGAATTATTCAATTCATTTTTGGTGCTTTGAGTTAATGATATGTTTAGTGTTTTAATCCATAATATTAGGTGATTAAACTTGAAGATGGAAGGAACCTTGAATGCGATTCCTTCTTTTCCTCATCTCTTTTATTTTGGTCGATGAAAATCTTCGATATCATTGGAATTCTTTCGAGTTCTAGATGAAGATTAGACTGTTACCTCTTTTCTTTTCGTGCGATATCGCTTTCGAAAAACGATCTACATATTGTTTATCTCGTATGAATTAGCACTCAAATTGCTATTGAACGGCGTCATTGTAGGGTGACTTCTATATAAGTTACTTGGAAATTGCTTAACATAGCGCTACATTTCGTCCTGTATCGAAAAAAAGATAAAAAATGATAGAAATTGTATGACAATTGGTTTTAGACTTTTGAAAACTTACCGTGTAGTTGCTTTGTTATATCAATCTTCTGATGAGTTTTCATTGACTTTGAACCCAAGTTCATCATTCACTCACCATTGATCACCAATTACTTACAATTGATAATTAACAATTAACTTTACTTTATGTTCTTTATATTTGTTTTTATGCTTTATGCTTTTATTTTACCATTTCTCATTCATCATCATTTTTATGTTTATGCAATTTTTCCTTTGTCCACTTGGACATATGTTTATGTTTATGCAATTTTTCTTTTGTCCACTTGGACATATGCTTATGCTTATGTTCTTTTTCTTTTGTCCACTTGGACCATACTTTACTTCTATGCTTAAAATGCTAATAATCAACTTGAACCTTAAAAGACTTAATGTGGATTTGGACTTTGGTTACCTTACCATAAGCTCAGGGGATGGATCTATGGACTTAGAATTAGGATCTTGGTCTTAGCACTTTCGAGATTCATCTGAGTTCTTGTTATTGTGGTTATATTTTGTTTGTTTGGAAGTCCTTGGGATTTACTCCAAGGCATTGGGTTATTTCTCTTTGTGTATGCAGGTGATGTAACGACCGTTTTTCTTTAATTATTTATTTATGTGAATTATGTGTTAATTATATGTTTAATTGATCTTATGTTGTTTTATTTGGGGATTGTTAGTAAATAATATAAGATAGTAAGTGTTGTTGATTATTGGGCCTAAGTCAGTATTAGTAAGTGAGGGGTGTTAGTTAGAGCCCATTAGTAATTTAAGATAGTAAGGGTTTAACTAAAACAAGGATTTTAGAGGAAATAGAAATTAGAAGTTCTGTTTGGGGTTTTTGGTGAAAGAAGAGAAGAGTAGAGTGAAGAGAAAGAAGGGAATCTCAATATTGAAGCTAGAGTTGTCTTCAATCCAAACCTAAGGTAAGGGTGGGATTCTTTCATGCTAAATGGATGTATGATGATGTTTTGGGTGGGATTTAATTTTATGTTGCATCCATGGAAGTGGTGTGTAGAGATGTTAGGGTCTATGAACAAATACTTGATTTGATGATTTGAAATGTGTTTAATTGATGTTTGATGATGTTATGATGTTATAAGACCCATAATATGTGTTGTATTTGTGTTTATACCATGTATTTTGTGGTTGTTCGTGATGTTTGATGTTTTCCAACTTGATTGGGTTGAGTTTAGGGGTTTTGGGATGGGTTTCGTATGCTGTTTTCTGTGTTTGGGGTTTTCTGAAAATCGCCAGTTCGCGCCGCGAACCCTCGTGCGCGCCGCGAACCCCTTGGCAGAAACTTTGGAAGTTCTGGATCTGCTCAGTTCGCGCCGCGAACCCTTGTTGGCGCCGTGAACTGCTTGGCAGAAACTTAGGAAATATTTGATTCACTCAGTTCACGCCGCGAACCCTGTTGGCGCCGCGAACCCTATTTTGCAGAACTTTTTCTAAACTTTGAAATGCTGTATCTTGTGAACCGTAACTCCTTTTTAAGTGCCGTTTGAACCTACGTGAAGCCCTAATTGATATCTTGCCGTAGAATATGCTTTGTAAAACTTTGAATACTCTTGGAATCTTCTTGAATTGGATTTTGTTGACATTGGATATCCGGAATTGATTATGTCGTTTAAGTTGATCATGTCGTTTACGTGGGTTGTGTTGTTCGAGTCGATTATGTCGTTAAGTGTGATTTTGAATGTGCATCATTGAGTCACATTCATTGCATTGTTTGAGACGGCCCTAGTGGCAAATGTTTGAGACGGCCCTTGTGGCGAATGTTTGAGACGGCCCAATAATGGCAATTGTTTGAGACAGGAGTTTTACTCCAATGGTACCACATGCATTTGCATTGTTTGAGTTGCATAAGTAAAGTCGTATGATGAGTCATATTTGAATATTTGTGTGCGCATAACATGAATGTTATCTTGTGTCAATTTGATGGTTGTTTCGTTGAGCATATGTGATAAATGACTATGTATGCCTTAATTGGGATTGATATTATTGTTGTCGGTAAGATGTTGAATGATGTGAATAGTAGTAAGTGATATATGTTGAGAAGTGGTGACCGATGTATGATTATTTCTCCGCTTTGAATATTATCATACACTTCTTTATAATGAATGATATCTCACCCTTTCTGTTTGAATGTTACCCTCCGTTGGTAACGTGCAGGTAATGACGCGGAGTAGTCGTGTACCTATAGCTCGAGTCGGTGTGTGTCGATGCTCTGATACGTAGCACTCGGGGAACGTTGGATTACTTGTTTATGTTTTGGTTTCTTGTGTTTATACTTGTTAAACCTTGTCCTTAGATTATGCTGAGACTTTTTAGATGTATCGTGCCGTGTTTGGCCGTGATATTATGAGTTGTATTGTTGTTGGCATATGATTTTCCGCTGCGACGCAAGTACTTGATTGGCTGACAATGATTAATGATTTCGATATTGTTCTCCTACATGTGTGTTATGTATCTAAGTGATTGAGCATGATATACGTATGTGATTTTGTTGTTTAAAATGTGATGCTCTGAATCGTTATGTTCTATTTGCTTCGGAATTTTGTACTCTGATATTCCTGTTTATTGCGGGGTAGATTTGGGGTGTTACATTAGTGGTATCAGAGCATGTCGGTCTTGTCCGGCCATGTGTCGTGTCGTAGTGTAGTCTAACAAGCTTATATTGTTGTTTGTGCTGATTGCTTTTGTGTTGTAGTGAAGACTTGTGATGGCTGGGAGGAATGATGCTGCGATAGCTGCTGCTTTGGAAGCAATGGCTCAAGCTTTAGAGAACCAACCGAATGGTGGAGAGAGTGCTGCTTCTCGGAGTTTGGCTACCTTCCAAAGAGAGAACCCTCCTGTGTTTAAGGGAACTTATGATCCTGATGGCGCATTGACATGGCTTAAGGAGATTGAGAGGATTTTCCGTGTCATGGATTGCACTCCTGAACAGAAGGTTCGGTATGGGGCTCATATGCTAGCAGTTGAGGCGGATGATTGGTGGCTAGAGACCCGTAGGAGATTGGAAGCGAGTGGTGAAGAGATCTCTTGGATTGTGTTTCGCATGGAGTTCTTAAGGAAGTACTTTCCTGAAGATGTCTGTGGCAAGAAGGAAATTGAATTCCTTGAGCTAAGTCAATGTGGAGTATGCTGCTAAGTTTGGTGAGTTGGCAAAGTTTTACCAACACTATGATGGGCCGAATGGTGAGTTTTCCAAGTGCATTAAGTTTGAGAATGGGTTGCGTCCGGAGATTAAGAAAGCAATTAGTTACCAGAAGATTCGTATCTTTGCTGATTTGGTTGATTGTTGTCGGATCTATGAAGAGGATAACAGTGCTCATTATCGTGTGATAAGTGAGAAGAGGGGAAAGGGTTATCAAGGTCGTGGTAAGCCTTATGAAGCTTTGAGTGGAAAGGGCAAGCAGAAAGCGGTTGAGGGTAAGAGAACTAGTGGGGGAGATGCTCCTGCTGGTTTTGTATGCTTCAAGTGTGGAAAGGTTGGTCACAAGAGCACGTCGTGTAACGTTGATGCTAGAAGATGCTACCGTTGTGGGAAGTTTGGTCATGCATCATCTGATTGTACGCATAAGGATATGGTGTGTTTCAACTGTGGTGAAGAAGGCCATATTGGAAGCAAGTGTCAGAAGCCCAAGAAGGAACAATCTAGTGGGAAGGTGTTCGCCTTGTCGGGAACTCAGACCACTAGTGAGGATTCACTCATCAGAGGTACATGTTTCATTAATAGCATTCCTTTGATTACTATTATTGATATCGGTGCTACGCATTGCTTTATATTTGCTGATGGTGTTGATAGATTGGGTCTGGTGTTATCTACTATGAATGGAGAAATGGTTGTCGATACTCCGGCTAAGGGATCGGTGACTACTTCTCTTGTGTGTCTTAAGTGTCCCGTGTCAATTTTCGATAGAGACTTTCTTGTTGATTTTGTTTGCTTGCCGTTGAGAGGTTTGGATGTGATTTTGGGGATGAACTGGTTAGGGCATAACCATGTTCACATTAATTGTATTGATAAGTCTGTGAGGTTTTCTTCTCCTGAAGAGGAAGGCTTAGAGTTGTTATCGGCCAGACAGTTTCGTTTGTTGATGAAAGAAGATGTTCAAGTGTTCGCGTTGGTTGCTTCGATGTCTGTTGAGAATCAGGCTGTAATAGAAAGGTTGAAGGTAGTATGTGAATTTCCTGAAGTTTTCCCTGATGAAATTCCCGATGTGCTGCCTGAGAGAGAAGTTGAGTTCTCCATTGATCTTGTACCTGGTAATAGACCTGTGTCTATGGCACCGTACAGGATGTCTGCATCTGAATTGTCTGAATTGAAGAAGCAATTGGAAGAGCTGCTTGAGAAGAGGTTTGTGAGACCTAGTGTGTCACCATGGGGAGCTCCAGTGTTGTTGGTTAAGAAGAAAGATGGAAGCATGAGACTTTGTATTGATTATCGTCAGTTGAATAAGGTGACAATCAAGAACAAGTATCCACTTCCAAGAATTGATGACTTGATGGACCAATTGGTTGGTGCTCGTGTGTTTAGCAAGATTGATCTGAGGTCGGGTTACCATCAGATTAAAGTGAAAGATGAGGACATGCAGAAGACGGCTTTCAGAACACGTTATGGACATTATGAGTATTCCGTGATGCCCTTTGGTGTTACTAATGCACCTGGAGTATTTATGGAGTACATGAACCGCATTTTCCATGAGTATCTGGATCGTTTCGTGGTGGTGTTCATTGATGATATTTTGATTTACTCTAAATCAGAATCAGATCATGCTGAGCATTTGAAGTTGGCATTGCAAGTCTTGAAAGAGAAGAAATTGTATGCTAAGTTGTCCAAGTGTGAGTTTTGGTTGAAAGAGGTTAGTTTTCTGGGGCATGTCATCTCGAGTGATGGTATTGCCGTGGATCCGTCTAAAGTTGATGCCGTGTTGAGATGGGAAACTCCTAAGTCGGCTACCGAGGTTCGAAGCTTTTTGGGATTAGCCGGTTATTATAGAAGGTTCATTGAAGGTTTCTCTAAGTTAGCCCTTCCGTTGACTAAGTTGACTTGTAAGGGTAAGGCTTTCGTGTGGGATGTTTCTTGTGAAGGGAGCTTTGTTTAGTTGAAGAAAAGGTTGACGTCGGCACCGATTTTGATATTGCCTAATCCGGAAGAATCGTTCGTGGTCTATTGTGATGCTTCTAAGATGGGTTTAGGAGGTGTGCTCATGCAAAATGGTAAAGTTGTTGCTTATGCATCAAGACAGTTGAGAGTTCATGAGAAGAACTATCCTACACATGATTTGGAACTTGCTGCTGTAGTGTTCGTGTTGAAGATTTGGAGACATTATCTTTATGGTTCTAGATTTGAAGTCTTTAGTGACAATAAGAGTTTGAAGTATTTGTTTGATCAGAAGGAATTGAATATGAGACAACGAAGGTGGTTAGAACTGTTGAAAGATTATGATTTCAGTTTGAATTATCATCCAGGAAAGGCTAATGTTGTTGCCGATGCTTTGAGTCGCAAGACTTTGCATATGTCGGCAATGATGGTTAAGGAGTTAGAATTAATTGAGCAATTTAGAGATATGAGTTTGGTATGTGAAGTGACTCCTACGAGTGTTCGATTGGGTATGTTGAAGACTAACAATGATTTTCAGGATAGTGTCAGAGAGGCCCAGAAGTTGGATGTGAAATTGGTTGATTCGATGATTGGAGTCGATCAAGCTGAGAATGGTGATTTTAAGTTAGATGCGCACGGTGTGTTGAGGTTCCGTGATCGGATTTGTATACCTGATGATGTGGATTTGAAAAGATCTATTCTTGAGGAAGGTCATAGGAGTAATCTGAGTATTCATCCCGGAGCTACGAAGATGTACCAAGATTTGAAGAATTTGTTTTGGTGGCCTGGAATGAAGCGTGACATAGCTCAGTTTGTGTATGCATGTTTGACTTGTCAGAAGTTGGAGGTTGAACATCAGAAGCCTGCTGGTTTAATGCAACCGTTAGAAGTTCCTGAATGGAAATGGGATAGTATTTCCATGGAGTTTGTGACAAGTTTGCCGAATACCGTGAGAGGATATGATTCGATTTGGGTGATTGTTGATATGCTTACGAAGTCGGCTCATTTCATACCTATTAACATCACTTATCCGATTTCGAAGTTGGCGGAAATTTATGTCCGTGTGATTGTGAAGTTGCATGGTGTTCCTTTGTGCATTGTTTCAGATAGAGATCTGAGGTTCACTTCAGATTTTTGGAATAATTTGCAAGAAGCGTTGGGTTCTAAGTTGAGGTTGAGTTCGGCGTATCATCCTCAGACCGATGGTCAAACGGAGAGAACGATTCAATCTTTGGAGGATTTGTTGAGATCTTGTGTTCTTGAGCAGGGAGGTACGTGGGATACTTATCTTCCATTGATAGAGTTCACATACAATAATAGTTACCATTCGAGTATTGGGATGGCACCTTTTGAGGCGTTGTATGGTCGGAGATGTAGGACTCTGTTGTGTTGGCATGAATCTGGCGAGAGTGTAGTACTTGGACCTGAGATTGTGCGAGAGACTACCGAGAAGGTTAAGTTGATCCGTGAGAAGATGAAGGCTTCTCAGAGTAGGCAGAAGAGTTACCATGATAAGAGGAGGAAGGATTTGGAATTCCAAGCTGGTGATCATGTATTTCTAAGAGTTACGCCAACGACTGGTGTGGGAAGAGCCTTGAAGTCGAAGAAGCTAACTCCTCGTTTTATCAGACCATATCAGATTTCTAAGAGAGTTAGTAATGTGGCGTATAGAGTGTCCTTACCGCCTAATCTTTCGAATTTGCATGACGTGTTTCATGTGTCGCAACTTCGAAAGTATGTTTCGGATCCTTCGCATGTGATTCATATGGACGATGTGCAAGTGCGGGATAATCTCACGGTGGAGACTATGCCTATAAGGATTGAGGATCGCGAGACGAAGACGCTTAGAGGCAAAGAGATTGCTTTGGTGAAAGTCGTTTGGTCGGGTGCTACCGGTGAAAGTATGACGTGGGAATTGGAAAGCAAGATGCGCGAGTCGTATCCTGAATTATTCGATTGAGGTAATTTTCGAGGACAAAAATATTCTAAGTGGGGGAGAGTTGTAACGACCGTTTTTCTTTAATTATTTATTTATGTGAATTATGTGTTAATTATATGTTTAATTGATCTTATGTTGTTTTATTTGGGGATTGTTAGTAAATAATATAAGATAGTAAGTGTTGTTGATTATTGGGCCTAAGTCGGTATTAGTAAGTGAGGGGTGTTAGTTAGAGCCCATTAGTAATTTAAGATAGTAAGGGTTTAACTAAAACAAGAGTTTTAGAGGAAATAGAAATTAGAAGTTCATTTTGGGGTTTTTGGTGAAAGAAGAGAAGAGTAAAGCGAAGAGAAAGAAGGGAATCTCAATATTGAAGCTAGAGTTGTCTTCAATCCAAACCTAAGGTAAGGGTGGGATTCTTTCATGCTAAAGGGATGTATGATGATGTTTTGGGTGGGATTTAATTTTATGTTGCATCCATGGAAGTGGTGTGTAGAGATGTTAGGTTCTATGAACAAATGCTTGATTTGATGATTTGAAATGTGTTTAATTGATGTTTGATGATGTTATGATGTTATAAGACCCATAATATGTGTTGTATTTGTGTTTATACCATGTATTTTGTGGTTGTTCGTGATGTTTGATGTTTTCCAACTTGATTGGGTTGAGTTTAGGGGTTTTGGGATGGGATTCGTATGTTGTTTTCTGTGTTTGGGGTTTTCTGAAAATCGCCAGTTCGCGCCGCAAACCCTCGTGCGCGCCGCGAACCCCTTGGCAGAAACTTTGGAAGTTCTGGATCTGCTCAGTTCGCGCCGCGAACCCTTGTTGGCGCCGCGAACTGCTTGGCAGAAACTTAGGAAATATTTGATTCACTCAGTTCGCGCCGCGAACCCTGTTTTGCAGAACTTTTTCTAAACTTTGAAATGCTGTATCTTGTGAACCGTAACTCCTTTTTAAGTGCCGTTTGAACCTACGTGAAGCCCTAATTGATGTCTTGCCGTAGAATATGCTTTGTAAAACTTTGAATACTCTTGGAATCTTCTTGAATTGGATTTTGTTGACATTGGATATCCGGAATTGATTATGTCGTTTAAGTTGATCATGTCGTTTACTTGGGTTGTGTTGTTCGAGTCGATTATGTCGTTAAGTGTGATTGTGAATGTGCATCATTGAGTCACATTCATTGCATTGTTTGAGACGGCCCTAGTGGCAAATGTTTGAGACGGCCCTTGTGGCGAATGTTTGAGACGGCCCAATGGCAATTGTTTGAGACGGGAGTTTTACTCCAATGGTACCACATGCATTTGCATTGTTTGAGTTGCATAAGTAAAGTCGTATGATGAGTCGTATTTGAATATTTGTGTGCGCATAACATGAAGGTTATCCTGTGTCAATTTGATGGTTGTTTCGTTGAGCATATGTGATAAATGACTATGTATGCCTTAATTGAGATTGATATTATTGTTGTCGGTAAGATGTTGAATGATGTGAATAGTAGTAAGTGATATATGTTGAGAAGTGGTGACCGATGTATGATTATTTCTCCGCTTTGAATATTATCATACGCTTCTTTATAATGAATGATATCTCACCCTTTCTGTTTGAATGTTACCCTCCGTTGGTAACGTGCAGGTAATGACGCGGAGTAGTCGTGTACCTATAGCTCGAGTCGGTGTGTGTCGATGCTCTGATACGTAGCACTCGGGGAACGTTGGATTACTTGTTTATGTTTTGGTTTCTTGTGTTTATACTTGTTAAACCTTGTCCTTAGATTATGCTGAGACTTTTTAGATGTATCGTGCCGTGTTTGGCCGTGATATTATGAGTTGTATTGTTGTTGACATATGATTTTCCGTTGCGATGCAAGTACTTGATTGGCTGACAATGATTAATGATTTCGATATTGTTCTCCTACATGTGTGTTATGTATCTAAGTGATTGAGCATGATATACGTATGTGATTTTGTTGTTTAAAATGTGATGCTCCGAATCGTTATGTTCTATTTGCTTCTGTGGTTGGTCGTTTTCTTTACCTCCCCGTTTCACTTGGGAGGACGGCACGCTAAACCCTTCACGCGAAATTTGGAAGGAGAATGCGCCCGTGGTGGGATGAATTTTATTTCAGTTCTTCCTACGATATCACACGAACTTTCTTATTTGTCCTACGAGTAGGAAAGGGGAAAAAAGATCTCAACTAAACCCTAGGAGTTTGCTAAGTGTGGGGATTTCACCTAGACTAGAAATTCTGGAGTCCGGGAGGTCGGTTATACATAGGGAAGTGTTTAAACACCCTACATATCTGTAGTACTCTACAGGAACCTTCTCTGTGTCATTGTGATTGTGTTTGCTGCTAATGATTGGGAAAGTTTCTCCTTTGTATTAGGAGAAGGAATTGAATTGAATAAAAGAAAGACAGACTGACTGACTGACTATTTTTGGTATTTTATTAGCTCGCTGAGATTCCTTGTGAACCTCATGCCTACATATCCCTAGTGGAAGTCAGAGCTTAATGTAGTTCGGGGAACTGACTAGGGAAATTAATTGTTTTTGGGTGCCTTGCTTGAAGCTCAAGGTTGAAGCTTGAATTAAATCTCTGTTTACAGTAAAGAGACATGAAATCATCTCTACAGAGAGGTATTTGTACTATTCTACCACAAACATTTAAAGGAGTGACAGAATAACTGAATTCATTTCATTCAAGAGGGGGACCTTACTTGTGTATGTGCAAGTATACCAGTCAAATGCCTCTTAAATGAAAGAAAAATGCTCATCCAAATTAGGGAAAGTTACCACATGTCTGGGTTTTACTGCCAGCTCATGCCTTTCAAAATCCTAAATGGGAGACTTGATTAAAATTGAAATGAAATGTAATGTTTGTTTGAATGTGGTAGAGTAGTAAAAATATCTCTCTATAGAGATAAGCTATGTCTATCTACTGTATAAAAGATTTGACTTTAGCTGGCTTGTATGAGGCCCAAGCTTGAGGCTTTTTGATTGATTAATTAATATTATTGACTCTGGGAGATGACTCCACTGGGGATTAATTACAGGGTATTTTTGTGTTCTGTACAAAGCCCAGAATTGAGGCTGACTCTACTTAGGGAGACTCTATTTGTGTGCCTTGTACAAAGCCCAAGGTTGAGGCTAACTGCTGAGGATAATTGAATTTTTAAGACTATGAATGACTCTATTTTGTGTGCCTTGTACAAAGCCCAAGGTTGTGGCTGACTGTTGCTAGGGAAAACATTATTTTCTGCCTTGTACAAAGCCCAAGGTTGTGGCGGACTCTTAAATGAATTAAGTATGGATGACTATATGGGGAAAGATCCTAAGTGTTAGGAATCTTTGACACATGAAAAATATGGTTTATCTGCCTTGTACAAAGCCCAAGGTTGTGGCTACTGAGTGATGAAGAACTCACTGGGGAGACTCTATTATCTGCCTTGTACAATGCCCAAGGTTGAGGCTGACTCTTGACAGGGGAGTTTTATTGTTTGGGTGCCTTGTATGAAGCCCAAGGTTGAGGCTAACTGTTTTTGTTGGTTTTGACTCTACTGAGGAGATTTTATTTATTAAAAGACTGTTTTTCTTTGGAAGCTAACCCTTTCCAGGGATTTTGACTCAGCTGGAGAAATTGTTTGGTAAAAGACTGACTTTATCATGCTTTTTGGAGGCTGACCCTTTCCAGGGGTTTTGTTGAAAATGAATGGCAGAAAGATTATCTAATGGAGACTTCTTGTTTAAAGCCCAAGATGAAGGCTGACTCAATGCTGAGGATGACCCAAAGCATGGATCCTAGACTCTGCTAAGGAAGATTGATGAAGATAAGGGTGACAGAGACTGTCCATGTCTCTCATTCCAAAAATGTACTCAATGTAGAATTGAGACAAACTTAGCTTGTTTAAAGTCTGGTTTAAATTGGAAGAAACTCACCAGGGTAGGCTAAAAGGTGACTAAAGACCTGTTCCTATGTTTATAAGAAACCTGATGGGTCCTTGTATACAAGCTCAAGAGGAAGCTGGAAATGCTTTTAAGAAGCCTGTGGGTCCTTGTACAAAGCCCAAGAGGAGGCTAATCGAGGGTCCTTGTTATAGCACAAGAGAAAGCTATGTAGTTTTGAACTTATTTTGGCTCTAAGCAAATGGGTAAGAGGTTTCACCGGGAATAATTCCTCTTTGGGTGGATGTGTCCTATTATTTGGATTCTAAGGTTTTTGCCAAGATGTTTCACCGGGAATAATTCATCTTGGGGGTTTGAACTACAGATCTCTAATTAGGAAAGAGCCTTCACCGGGAAGACATTCTCAATCCTAGGCCATATTCCTATAATATATATATATATAGTTTAACTGTCCTAAGGTTTATACTCAAACGTAGTTCTAAACTAATATATGCACAATTTATATTTGACAGTAATTTAAATAAAGTCTGTAAATTGAAAGCTTGTAAAGCCTAACCTGGATGGAGTGGAGGCCTTTGAAGAAGTATGTACAGAGCCTCAACAGTAATTTTTGTTGTTTTGTTGATAACAGTTGAATATATATATGATAAACAGTTAATGGTTTTTGAAAACAGAAGAAGTGAAGATGGACAAAGGTCACATAGGTATCTGAAGAGTTTCACCGGGAATAATGCCCTTCAAATACCAGAAGAATGTTTTGAAAACAGAAAGAAGATTTTGAAAATACAGTTTTGAAAACAAGCTAAGAAGAGAAGGTTTTTGGGACTTACACTCTATTAGAGGCCCAGTACTTTACAGTACTGGTGTAAAAGCAATTGGAAATGATTTTGTGATTTGAAATGATTACTGTTGCGAAAACAGTTTTATGAGTTTTAGGCTTACCTCGAAGAATGAGAAATTGGATTTCTGAGTTTGAGGTGTTACCTTGATCCTTAAGTGATATGCTTGGAATAAATTGGGATCTCAACAGTTATTGAGCATTCACACCAGCAGAAAAGAACATCGGATAAGCTCACAGCTTACAGTATTCTATGACCTTCCAGTAATTGTTTAAGAACTTCTACAGCAAATGGAAGACCAAACAAAACAGACAAAACCAAAGAGCAACGGAGAAATAATCTCGAAGTCTCGGATGAAGTGAGATTAATTCAAGTAATGTGCAACAGTAATCAAATAAAAATTTAAATGATTAACTATACAAAAAATATCAAACTTAAATGAAATTAATCTAAGAAAATATATTTTTGTAGTTTTTATGAAAGAAGAAAATAATTAGAAAACATAAATAAAAATATGTATCTAATATATTTTTTTGGTATTTTAATAAGGATTAGGAAATAAAACTAAAACCTATATTAAAATAAAATACTAAATCCTTTTTTATGAAAACAATTTTCTCAAAAGAAAACTAAAAGAAATAGTTTTAAAAAAAAAATTAATAATTGGGCCTGAGGGTGCTGTAAAACAGATTGGAGGTGCATGGCCCAAAATGAGAGAAGCTGAGTGCAAAATAAAAAGAAGTGGACCGGACCGGGTCGGGTCAGTGTGACCCGGATCCACCCATCTCTTATCATTTAGATGGGTTAGAAGCAAACCCTAAACAGAAAATAGAAGAGAGGCCGAGCCTCCTTCTCTCTTTCTCGTTCTTACGCTTCTGCACAGAAAAACAAAAGAGAACAACAAGACCAAACTCTCAGCTTTCTCTTGCGTTTCTTCCTCAGAGCAACAACAACAACAACTCTTCCTCTCTCTCACTCGCTTACGGACAACAACAAAACAACCATACTCTCTTTCTCGCGGTGTTTCTCTCGGAACAACAACCTTCGAACCTTCGGCAGCCATGGAACAAGAACCAGAGGGAAAATCCAGGTACTACTTATTTTCGTTTTCTCTTTTGTTTAACAGTATAACTACAATAACATATGCTATTTACCATGTTTCTGGTCTCTTTTGATTGAAGACAAACTCAAGGTTTGTTCTTCAATTTCGTTATCATGATACCAGCAGGTTTTTTTTTTACGACAGTA
The DNA here is from genome assembly GCF_029867415.1 of Vicia villosa. Lineage (NCBI taxonomy): Eukaryota > Viridiplantae > Streptophyta > Magnoliopsida > Fabales > Fabaceae > Vicia > Vicia villosa. The sequence goes on from NW_026706096.1 coordinate 285,787, forward strand.
ATAATAACATGAGCTCTGTTTTCGGTTTTTTTTTGAGCAATTTACAGGTACAGTAATAATTAACAGTGATATTGAGCGTGAGGTATGAAGTAGACTTACCTACGGCGAGGAGGTTTTCGCCGGATTTATTCGTTGAGGTAACCTCTTAACCGCTACTGCTTCTGGAAAAATCGTTGATGTTGTTCTGAACTTTGTTTTGAATTGTTGTTGTATTGATTGTTGTTGCAGCCCCTGTTTGATGAAGACGATGCAACCTCCTCTTCTTGGACTTGTAGGAATTTTGGATGTTAGGGATGCTCGAAGGTTGAGCTTGTTGGAAGTTGAAGACTTGAAGATGAAGCTTCAAGTTTGTTGAAGGATGCTAGTAAGTGAGGTATGAAACACTTACTTCTCTTCTCTTTTTTTTTATCTTGTAGATGAAGTTCTTACTACTTCAACAAGACTTTTTTTATGTGAAAGAAGCTTTGAAGTGTGAGAACTTTGTGTGTGTTCTCCGATTTTCCTTCCTCTTCCCATATTTTCTTGCCTTTCCTCTATTTATAGAGGAACAAATGAGGGACAATTTTGGTCATTTTGGAACCAAAGCTTAGTCCTTAAGCTCACTTAATTACTAAGTTGTCATCATTGCAAAGAATATTCTTTCCCAAAATAATCATTGCAAGAATTTCTTTCATGCTAAGTTTGCTTAATGGCAAAGCTCCACAAATTTGTGCACAAGGGAGAATATGCACATGGGATGGAATATATTATGCACATCTCTTGCAAGTGAAAGTTCCACGACAATCTTGTCTTCATGTCATGAAATTGGTAGTCTCTAAGTATAGCACTTATGACATAATATATATCCCTTTGACTTTCTTTGACTTTTGACTTTTTGACTTTGATTTGGGCTTTTGGGCCCCCTTGAATTATTTTTGTGAGACTTTTGCTAATTCCACCCTTTTTGTTTCTTTTTCATGTTGCATGAGAATTCTTGAAGGAAGAATAAAGAAACTTGGTCTTGAAGAATGGAAGCTTGAAGATTGAAGAATAAATTCAAGAAAACTTTGTATTTTTCTTTTGTTGTAATTCTTGAACTTAATATCAATGCAATTTTGGTTCATGCATTTCTTGAAAAATTGTGTAGAATTTGAATATTGTATCTTGAATTTTGAATGAAGTTCTTTTTGTAATTCATTTGGAATTTAGAACTTGTTCCATGTAAAAGAAATCCACTTTTGGATCTTCCTTTAGAATCTTGCATGAAATTGTGTATGAAACATGAAATTTGAATGTTCTTGAATTTTGAATGAAGTCCACTTTGGAATTTAGAACTTTGTAAAGAATGATCTTCATTTGTGGATGTTTGAATTTCCTTTAAAATCTTTGAATGAAGTTGTATGAAACATGAATATTGGATGTTCTTTGAATGAATTTTGAATTTTGCAAATCCAAATGATCCATGATAATTCTTGAATGGAAATTCCTTGAAGTAATGTGAAGAACATTCTTGCACCAATGAACTTTGAATTTTTGAATTTATGGTTTTAAACCATACTTGAAATAATCTTTCAACAAAATGGACTAAAAGATATTTCTTGCAATTTTGATAAAATTTCCATGAATTGTTTCAAACTTGTATCATCTTCCAAATAATCCATAAGAAACAATTTTCTTCACCATGAAGAATAGGCCAAAAGTCATGAAATAAATTCCAAACAATCCTCTTGAATTGCACAAATTGGAAAGGGCGCATTTAAATTGAAAAACTCCATGAGCATGAATTATCTTGCAAAGAATGACTGAATAAATGCAGTCTCGATCATGGCTTCCAAACCGATCAAGAAACATTTTTGAATTTGATGTCAATGATGTGACATCTCAGGGGGGGTCAAAATTAGGGTATGACAGATGCCCCTATTTAAGTTTCTTTTATCTGGAGGGAGAGAGATTGAGATCTCGATCTCTCCTGCGTAAAAGAGACTTAAATATCAAAGAATGCCCGAATTTTGGGCGCTCCTGAGATGATAAAATCTTTGCATGATTTGATCCCGTTGTCGCACTTGGCGGGGGATGAGGAGATAAACTCCTGCAGAAATACTTGATGTGGATTCTGGCGAATGGATGGCAGTATAGGATGCGCAATCCATCTTCTTTAACTAAGTGTTGATACTTAGAAAAAGGTAAACAACCTCCTCTCGTTCCGGATGTCCAAATCTCGAAACTGGTCTCAGTTGCGTTTGGACAATATCTCAGATAAAGAGAAAATCTCCAAAGGTTTGTTTCCTCATCAAACTTCTCATCAGCACTTGGAGACGAGACGCCATTTGATGGTAGTAAAGAAACTTCAAAGGTTTGTTTCCTCGTCAAACTTCTTATCAGCACTTGGAGATGAGACGCCATTTGACGGCTGTAAAGAAACTTCAAAGGTTTGTTTCCTCGTCAAACTTCTTACCATCGCTTGGAGGTAAGATGCCATTTGACGGCTGTAAAGAAACTTCAAAGGTTTGTTTCCTCGTCAAACTTCTTACCAGCGCTTGGAGATAAGATGCCATTTGACGGTAGTAAAGAAACTTCACCATCTTCCCTTTTGACTTGACGTCTTCGAAAGAATGTCATATGGCCTCATGATCTTTTGAGGGGCTAATGACTTTGTTTGAAGGCGGACGAACTGTTTTCGGGGTGAAAACTGCTATTCGTCAACTGATGCCTAGGGAATCAACGAACTGTTTTCCTAAGAGGAAAACTGCCATTCATCGACTCTGTGGGGAGTTAAACATCCCAGAAACAGACAAACTGTTCGAAGAAACTGCCATTTGTCGATCTCTTGAGTATTTAACAGACAAACTGTCTTTTCTTGGGAAAAGACTGCCATTTGCCAATTGCTAGGGGAGCAAACTGTCTTCTACTGGGAGAGACTGCCATATGTCGACCCTATCATGAAAGAAAGTGAGCAAACTGTCTTCTGCTGAAAGAGACTGCCATTCGCTGACTTTGTTATGATAGAAAGTGAGCAAACTGTCTTCTGCTGAAAGAGACTGCCATTTGCTGACTTTGTTATGATAGAAAGTGAGCAAACTGTCTTCTGCTGAAAGAGACTGCCATTTGCTGACTTTGTTGTGATAGAAAGTGAGCAAACTGTCTTCTGCTGAAAGAGACTGCCATTTGCTGACTTTGTTGTGATAGAAAGTGAGCAAACTGTCTTCTGCTGAAAGAGACTGCCATTTGCTGACTTTGTTGTGATAGAAAGTGAGCAAACTGTCTTCTGCTGAAAGAGACTGCCATTTGCTAACTTTGTTGGGGAATCTGAACTATCTTCTGGACGAAGACTATCATTTGCTGACTCCGCTGGGGAATCATTTGTCGATCTGCTGGGAGATTCTGAATTATTTTCTTTGACAAGAAGTGGCACCTCTTGACCTTGCTGGGGAAATACCAAACCTGTAGGGAATTCCAAAATGCGAAGCAGACTATCTTATCTGAAGAAGACTGTTGAATGTCGCTCTGCAGGAGATTCTCGGCTGAGGAATTCCAAAAGTGAACAAACTATCTCTTTGAGGGAGACTACCATCTGTTGACTTGCTTGGTGAGATCCTTGTGTATGAACTGTTGTTTTGAAGGAAAAAGTTTCTCCGGAACTTGCAGGGGAAACTTGAGTTCATGCCTAAATGACTTAGGCATTCACAGGATCAAAGCCTGATTCGGCTATGCAATTATGATGTAATGTATGCATGAATATTATGACAATGATAAAATGTAAAGTGAATGTGAATAGAATTGTCGCGGATGTAAAATCCTAAGATACGACTGAAATTCTTGTGGATCAGAAGATGTCCTTTTCTTGGAGTTCGAACTCTGTCGGGAATATCTGGTTATCAGTTGTCCGCTGTCCGAAGTAAGTAATATGAATTGAAGTGACAATCCGTCATCGGGAGATGTTCGCAAAGCGACCTCATGGGGAAATCTTGGTTCCCGGAGTCTCAACCGTTCTCGGAGCAACTATTTGCATTCTTCCTATTGTTTGTAAACCTTAGAAAGAAATTTCACCTTTATTTTTGCAAGTAAATTCATTTTATTTTTATGAAAACATTTGTTTCAAGAAAATGACTGTTTAAAATTAAGAATGCATTTCAAGAAACTGAATAAGACTAGATTGCAAAGAAAAGCACAAGGCTCAAATTATTATATATGGAATGGTAATCAGCCAAATGCTTGATTCCATGGAGTATTTACAAAGTTGGAAATTGGTAATTTTCGGGAAAAGGGCTACGATGAAACGTGACGACCGTTATCTCTCCCTTCCACTCCGAGTTGCGCTGTATTTGTGCTTCGTAGAAGATGACCTACTGCTGATGAACACTCCGCTATGGATTTTGAATGATCAAGTTTGTCCTGAACACAGTTACTTGCCATATATCCCTAACTTTTGCGTAAACTACCCCTTTCGGGTTTTAAGTCTACCGGGATTGATTAATATATATTTTTTTTTATGTCTCTAATTTTTGCCTGAATCGCCCTTTCGGGTTTTCGATTCACCGAGACGCTCTTTTTTGCCTAAGTCGCTCTTTGCGAGTTTTCAACTTAGCGAGCTGTTCTTTTGTTTATTTAGGCGAAGTATTTCTTGACTGCGTCGACGTTCACAGGACGGGTGAATTCTTCTCCATCCATAGTCGTGAGTATTAAGGCTCCTCCTGAGAAAGCTCTCTTGACCACGTAGGGGCCGTCATAATTGGGAGTCCATTTCCCTCTCGAATCTGTGAGAAAAGATTGAATCTTTTTGAGTACAAGGTCGCCTTCTTTGATTGTGCGAGGTCGAACCTTTTTGTCGAAAGCTTTCTTCATTCTTTGTTGATATAGCTGTCCGTGGCATAAAGCTGTCATGCGCTTTTCTTCAATTAAGTTTAATTCATCGAATCTGCTTTGACACCACTCGGCTTCTGTTAATTTTGCCTCCATCAAAACTCTCATTGATGGAATCTCAACCTCTATAGGTAGGACTGCCTCCATGCCAT